>NW_027514885.1:51487-111474 GCF_048772815.1 Callospermophilus lateralis
CCAAGTTTCATTCTCCTAGGTTGAAGCATTCGTTTGCAGGAACAGTTGAATTTTTAGGTTTCCCTGCGTTTTCCTCCTATATTGACAGATGCAGTTAGAACTCTAAATCAAACACGGTGTGTGGTAGCTTCTTGAAACTTGACACAATACAGTAGTTCTACGTTCTATCTCTAAGGTTTGTTTCCTCTTGATGTAGCCTCAAGCAGAACTGGCGAATAACTCATTCAATGAAAGGCGTTGGTAGGCTGCCAAAAAACTACAGTCTCCTGAAATCAGAATGTATATTTTTTCTTCCGACCTTCATGATACTTTCAAGTAATGAGCAGTACACCAATCAAACTTGGATATCCAAGTTTCGTTCTCCTAGGTTGAAGCACTCGTTTGCAGGAACAGTTTGAATTTTCAGGTTTCACTGCGTTTTCTCCTATATTTACAGATGCAGTTAGAACTCTAAATCAAACACGGTTTGTGGTAGCTTCTTGAACTTGACACAATACAGTAGTTCTACGTTCTATCTCTAAGGTTTGTTTCCTTTTGATGTAGCCTTAAGCAGAGACTGGCGAATAACTCATTCAATGAAAGGCATTGTTAGGCTGCCAAAAAACTACAGTCTCCTGAAATCACAACATATATTTTTTCTTCCGACCTTCATGATACTTTTAAGTAATGAGGAGTACACCAATCAAACTTGGATGTCCATGTTTCGTTCTCCTAGGTTGAAGCATTCGTTTGCAGGAGAAGTTTGAATTTTTAGGTTTCACTGCGTTTTCTTCTATATTGACAGATGCAGTTAGAACTCTAAATCAAACACGGTTTGTGGTAGCCTCTTGAAACTAGACACAATACAGTAGTTCTACGTTCTATCCCTAAGGTTTGTTTCCTCTTGATGTAGCCTTAAGCAGAGACTGGCGAATAACACTTTCAATGAAAGGCATTGTTAAGCTTCCAAAAAACTACCATCTCCTGAAATCTCAATATATATTTTTTCATCCGACCTTCATAATAACTTCAAGTAATGAGCAGTACACCAATCAAACTTGGATGCCCAAGTTTCGTTCTCCTAGGTTGAAGCATTCGTTTGCAGGAACAGTTTGAATTTTTAGGTTTCCCTGCGTTTTCTCCTATATTGACAGATGCAGTTAGAACTCTAAATTAAACACGGTTTGTGGTAGCTTCTTGAAACTTGACACAATACAGTAGTTCTACGTTCTATCTCTAAGGTTTGTTTCCTCTTGATGTAGCCTTAAGCAGAGACTGGCGAATAACTCATTCAATGAAAGGCGTTGGTAGGCTGCCAAAAAACTACAGTCTCCTGAAATCACAACATATAGTTTTTTCTTCCGACCTTCATGATACTTTCAAGTAATGAGCAGTACACCAATCAAACTTGGATGTCCATGTTTCGTTCTCCTAGGTTGAAGCATTCGTTTGCAGGAGAAGTTTGAATTTTTAGGTTTCACTGCGTTTTCTTCTATATTGACAGATGCAGTTAGAACTCTAAAACAAACACGGTTTGTGCTAGCCTCTTGAAACTTGACACAATACAGTAGTTCTACGTTCTAACTCTAAGGTTTGTTTCCTCTTGATGTAGCCTTAAGCAGAGACTGACGAATAACACATTCAATGAAAGTCATTGTTAAGCTTCCAAAAAACTACAGTCTCCTGAAATCACAACATATATTTTTTCTTCCGAACTTCATGATACTTTCAAGTAATGAGCAGTACACCAATCAAACTTGGATGTCCAAGTTTCGTTCTCCTAGGTTGAAGCATTGGTTTGCAGGAACAGTTTGAAGTTTTAGGTTTCACTGCGTTTTCTTCTATATTGACAGATGCAGTTAGAACTCTAAATCAAACACGGTTTGTGCTAGCTTCTTGAAACTTGCCACAATACAGTAGTTCTACGTTCTAACTCTAAGGTTTGTTTCCTCTTGATGTAGCCTTAAGCAGAGACTGGCGAATAACTCATTCAATGAAAGGCGTTGGTAGGCTGCCAAAAAACTACAGTCTCCTGAAATCACAACATACATTTTTTCTTCCGACCTTCATGATACTTTCAAGTAATGTGCAGTACACCAATCAATCTTGGATGTCCAAGTTTCGTTATCCTAGGTTGAAGCATTCGTTTGCAGGAACAGTTTGAATTTTTAGGTTTCACTGCGTTTTCTTCTATATTGACAGATGCAATTCGAACTCTAAATCAAACACGGTTTGTGCTAGCTTCTTGAAACTTGACACAATACAGTAGTTCTACGTTCTATCTCTAAGGTTTGTTTCCTCTTGATGTAGCCTTAAGCAGAGACTGGCGAATAGCTCATTCAATGAAAGGCATTGTTAAGCTGCCAAAAATCTACAGTCTTTTGAAATCACAACATATATTTTTTCTTCCGACCTTCATGATAACTTCAAGTAATGAGCAGTACACCAATCAAACTTGGATGCCCAAGTTTCGTTCTCCTAGGTTGAAGCATTCCTTTGCAGGAACAGTTTGAATTTTTAGGTTTCACTGCGTTTTCTCCTATATTGACAGATACAGTTAGAACTCTAAATTAAACACGGTTGTGGTAGCTTCTTGAAACTTGACACAATACAGTAGTTCTACGTTCTATCTCTAAGGTTTGTTTCCTCTTGATGTAGCCTTAAGCAGAGACTGGCGAATAACTCATTCAATGAAAGGCGTTGGTAGGCTGCCAAAAACGACAGTCTCCTGAAATCAAAACATATATTTTTTCTTCCGACCTTCATGATACTTTCAAGTAATGAGCAGTACACCAATCAAACTTGGATGCCCAAGTTTCGTTCTCCTACGTTGAAGCATTCGTTTGCAGGAACAGTTTGAATTTTTAGGTTTCACTCTGTTTTCTCCTATATTGACAGATGCAGTTCGAACTCTAAATCAAACACGGTTTGTGGTAGCTTCTTGAAACTTGACACAATAAAGTAGATCTACGTTCTATCCCTACGGTTTGTTTCCTCTTGATGTAGCCTTAAGCAGAGGCTGGCGAATAACACTTTCAATGAAAGGCATTGTTAAGCTTCCAAAAAACTACCATCTCCTGAAATATCAATGTATATTTTTTCATCCGACCTTCATGATAACTTCAAGTAATGAGCAGTACACCAATCAAACTTGGATGCCGAAGTTTCGTTCTCCTAGGTTGAAGCATTCGTTTGCAGGAAGAGTTTGAATTTTTAGGTTTCACTGCGTTTTCTTCTATATTGACAGATGCAGTTAGAACTCTAAATCAAACACGGTTTGTGCTAGCCTCTTGAAACTTGACACAATACAGTAGTTCTACGTTCTAACTCTAAGGTTTGTTTCCTCTTGATGTAGCCTTAAGCAGAGACTGGCGATAACACATTCAATGAAAGGCATTGTTAAGCTTTCAAAAAACTAACATCTCCTGAAATTACAACATATATTTTTTCTTCCGAAATTCATGATACTTTCAAGTAATGAGCAGTACACCAACCAAACTTGGACGTCCAAGTTTCGTTCTCCTAGGTTGAAGCATTCGTTTGCAGGAAGAGTTTGAATTTTTAGGTTTCACTGCGTTTTCTTCTATAGTGACAGATGCAGTTAGAAATCTAAATCAAACACGGTTTGTGCTAGCCTCTTGAAATTTGACACAATACAGTAGTTCTACGTTCTAACTCTAAGGTTTGTTTCCTCTTGATGTAGCCTTAAGCAGAGACTGGCGAATAACTCATTCAATGAAAGGCGTTGGTAGGCTGCCAGAAAACTACAGTCTCCTGAAAACAACATATATTTTTTTTCCGACCTTCATGATAACTTCAAGTAATGAGCAGTACACCAATCAAACTTGGATGCCCAGGTTTCGTTCTCCTAGGTTGAAGCATTCGTTTGCAAGAAGAGTTTGAATTTTTAGGTTTCACTGTGTTTTCTTCTATATTGACAGATGCAGTTAGAACTCTAAATCAAACACGGTTTGTGCTAGCCTCTTGAAACTTGACACAATACAGTAGTTCTACGTTCTAACTCTAAGGTTTGTTTGCTTTTGATGTAGCCTTAAGAAGAGACTGGCGAATAACTCATTCAATGAAAGGCGTTGGTAGGCTGCCAAAAAACGACAGTCTCCTGAAATCAAAACATATATTTTTTCTTCCGACCTTCATGATACTTTCAAGTAATGAGCAGTACACCAATCAAACTTGGATGCCCAAGTTTCGTTCTCCTATGTTGAAGCATTCGTTTGCAGGAAGAGTTTGAATTTTTAGGTTTCACTCTGTTTTCTCCTATATTGACAGATGCAGTTCGAACTCTAAATCAAGCACGGTTTGTGGTAGCTTCTTGAAACTTGACACAATACAGTAGTTCTACGTTCTATCTCTAAGGTTTGTTTCCTCTTGATGTAGCCTTAAGCAGAGACTCCCGAATAACTCATTCAATGAAAGGCATTGTTAGGCTGCCAAAAAACTACAGTCTCCTGAAATCACAACATATATTTTTTCTTCCGACCTTCATGATACTTTCAAGTAATGATCAGTACACCAATCAAACTTGGATGCCCAAGTTTCGTTCTCCTAGGTTGAAGCATTCGTTTGCAGGAACAGTTTGAATTTTTAGGTTTCACTGCGTTTTCTTCTATAGTGACAGATGCAGTTAGAACTCTAAATCAAACACGGTTTGTGCTAGCCTCTTGAAACTTGACACAATACAGTAGTTCTACGTTCTAACTCGAAGGTTTGTTTCCTCTTGATGTAGCCTTAAGCAGAGACTGGCGAATAACACATTCAATGAAAGTCATTGTTAAGCTTCCAAAAAACTACAGTCTCCTGAAATCACAACATATATTTTTTCTTCCGAACTTCATGATACTTTCAAGTAATGAGCAGTACACCAAACAAACTTGGATGTCCAAGTTTCGATCTCCTAGGTTGAAGCATTCGTTTGCAGGAACAGTTTGAATTTTTAGGTTTCACTGCGTTTTCTTCTATATTGACAGATGCAGTTAGAACTCTAAATCAAACACGGTTTGTGCTAGCTTCTTGAAACTTGACACAATACAGTAGTTCTACGTTCTAACTCTAAGGTTTGTTTCCTCTTGATGTAGCCTTAAGCAGAGACTGGCGAATAACTCATTCAATGAAAGGCATTGTTAAGCTGCCAAAAAACTACAGTCTCCTGAAATCACAACATATATTTTTTCTTCCGACCTTCATGATAACTTCAAGTAATGAGCAGTACACCAATCAAACTTGAGTGCCCAATTTTCGTTCTCCTAGGTTGAAGCATTCCTTTGCAGGAACAGTTTGAATTTTAGGTTTCACTGCGTTTTCTCCTATATTGACAGATACAGTTAGAACTCTAAATTAAACACGGTTGTGGTAGCTTCTTGAAACTTGACACAATACAGTAGTTCTACGTTCTATCTCTAAGGTTTGTTTCCTCTTGATGTAGCCTTAAGCAGAGACTGGCGAATAACTCATTCAATGAAAGGCGTTGGTAGGCTGCCAAAAAAACGACAGTCTCCTGAAATCAAAACATATATTTTTTCTTCCGACCTTCATGATACTTTCAAGTAATGAGCAGTACACCAATCAAACTTGGATGTCCAAGTTTCGTTCTCCTATGTTGAAGCATTCGTTTGCAGGAACAGTTTGAATTTTTAGGTTTCACTCTGTTTTCTCCTATATTGACAGATGCAGTTCGAACTCTAAATCAAACACGGTTTGTGGTAGCTTCTTGAAACTTGACACAATAAAGTAGTTCTACGTTCTATCCCTACGGTTTGTTTCCTCTTGATGTAGCCTTAAGCAGAGACTGGCGAATAACTCATTCAATGAAAGGCGTTGGTAGGCTGCCAAAAAACTACAGTCTCCTGAAATCACAACATATATTTTTTCTTCCGACCTTCAAGATACTTTCAAGTAATGAGCAGTACACCAATCAAACTTGGATGTCCATGTTTCGTTCTCCTAGGTTGAAGAATTCGTTTGCAGGAAGAGTTTTAATTTTTAGGTTTCACTGCGTTTTCTTCCATATTGACAGATGCAGTTAGAACTCTAAAAGAAACACGGTTTGTGCTAGCCTCTTGAAACTTGACACAATACAGTAGTTCTACGTTCTAATTCTAAGGTTTGTTTCCTCTTGATGTAGCCTTAAGCAGAGACTGACGAATAACTCATTCAATGAAAGGCGTTGGTAGGCTGCCAAAAAACTACAGTCTTTTGAAATAACAACATATATTTTTTCTTCCGACCTTCATGATACTTTCAAGTAATGAGCAGTACACCAATCAAACTTGGATGCCCAAGTTTCGTTCTCCTAGGTTGAAGCATTCGTTTGCAGGAACAGTTTGAATTTTTAGGTTTTCACTCTGTTTTCTCCTATATTGACAGATGCAGTTCGAACTCTAAATCAAACACGGTTTGTGCTAGCTTCTTGAAACTTGACACAATAAAGTAGTTCTATGTTCTATCCCTACGGTTTGTTTCCTCTTGATGTAGCCTTAAGCAGAGGCTGGCGAATAACACTTGCAATGAAAGGCATTGTTAAGCTTCCAAAAAACTACCATCTCCTCAAATCTGAATGTATATTTTTTCATCCGACCTTCATGATAACTTCAAGTAATGAGCAGTACACCAATCAAACTTGGATGCCGAAGTTTCGTTTTCCTAGGTTGAAGCATTTGTTTGCAGGAAGAGTTTGAATTTTTAGGTGTCACTGCGTTTTCTTCTATATTGACAGATGCAGTTAGAACTCTAAATCAAACACGGTTTGTGCTAGCCTCTTGAAACTTGACACAATACAGTAGTTCTACGTTGTAACTCTAAGGTTTGTTTCCTCTTGATGTAGCCTTAAGCAGAGACTGGCGAATAACACATTCAATGAAAGGCATTGTTAAGCTTTCAAAAAACTAACATCTCCTGAAATCACAACATATATTTTTTCTTCCGAACTTCATGATACTTTCAAGTAATGAGCAGTACACCAATCAAACTTGGATGTCCAAGTTTCGTTCTCCTAGGTTGAAGCATTCGTTTGCAGGAAGAGTTTGAATTTTTAGGTTTCACAGCGTTTTCTTCTATAGTGACAGATGCAGTTAGAACTCTAAATCAAACACGGTTTGTGCTAGCCTCTTGAAACTTGACACAATACAGTAGTTCTACGTTCTAACTCTAAGGTTTGTTTCCTTTTGATGTAGACTTAAGAAGAGACTGGCGAATAACTCATTCAATGAAAGGCGTTGGTAGGCTGCCAAAAAACGACAGTCTCCTGAAATCAAAACATATATTTTGTCTTCCGACCTTCATGATACTTTCAAGTAATGAGCAGTACACCAATCAAACTTGGATGCCCAAGTTTCGTTCTCCTATGTTGAAGCATTCGTTTGCAGGAAGAGTTTGAATTTTTAGGTTTAACTCTGTTTTCTCCTATATTGACAGATGCAGTTCGAACTCTAAATCAAACACGGTTTGTGGTAGCTTCTTGAAACTTGAAACAATAAAGTAGTTCTACGTTCTATCTCTAAGGTTTGTTTCCTCTTGATGTAGCCTTAAGCAGAGACTGACGAATAACTCATTCAATGAAAGGCGTTGGTAGGCTGCCAAAAAACTACAGTCTCCTGAAATAACAACATATATTTTTTCTTCCGACCTTCATGATACTTTCAAGTAATGAGCAGTACACCAATCAAACTTGGATGCCCAAGTTTCGTTCTCCTAGGTTGAAGCATTCGTTTGCAGGAACAGTTTGAATTTTTAGGTTTCACTCTGTTTTCTCCTATATTGACAGATGCAGTTCGAACTCTAAATCAAACACGGTTTGTGGTACTTCTTGAAACTTGACACAATAAAGTAGTTCTATGTTCTATCCCTACGGTTTGTTTCCACTTGATGTAGCCTTAAGCAGAGGCTGGCGAATAACACTTTCAATGAAAGGCATTGTTAAGCTTCCAAAAAACTACCATCTCCTGAAATCTCAATGTATATTTTTTCATCCGACCTTCATGATAACTTCAAGTAATGAGCAGTACACCAATCAAACTTGGATGCTGAAGTTTCGTTCTCCTAGGTTGAAGCATTTGTTTGCAGCAAGAGTTTGAATTTTTAGGTGTCACTGCGTTTTCTTCTATATTGACAGATGCAGCTAGAACTCTAAATCAAACACGGTTTGTGCTAGCCTCTTGAAACTTGACACAATACAGTAGTTCTACGTTGTAACTCTAAGGTTTGTTTCCTCTTGATGTAGCCTTAAGCAGAGACTGGCGAATAACACATTCAATGAAAGGCATTGTTAAGCTTTCAAAAAACTAACATCTCCTGAAATCACAACATATATTTTTTCTTCCGAACTTCATGATACTTTCAAGTAATGATCAGTACACCAATCAAACTTGGATGTCCAAGTTTCGTTCTCCTAGGTTGAAGCATTCGTTTGCAGGAACAGTTTGAATTTTTAGGTTTCACTGCGTTTTCTTCTATATTGACAGATGCAGTTAGAACTCTAAATCAAACACGGTTTGTGCTAGCTTCTTGAAACTTGACACAATACAGTAGTTCTACGTTCTAACTCTAAGGTTTGTTTCCTCTTGATGTAGCCTTAAGCAGAGACTGGCGAATAACTCATTCAATGAAAGGCGTTGGTAGGCTGCCAAAAAACTACAGTCTCCTGAAATCACAACATACATTTTTTCTTCCGACCTTCATGATACTTTCAAGTAATGTGCAGTACACCAATCAAACTTGGATGTCCAAGTTTCGTTCTCCTAGGTTGAAGCATTCGTTTGCAGGAACAGTTTGAATTTTTAGGTTTCACTGTGTTTTCTTCTATATTGACAGATGCAGTTCGAACTCTAAATCAAACACGGTTTGTGCTAGCTTCTTGAAACTTGACACAATACAGTAGTTCTACGTTCTATCTCTAAGGTTTGTTTCCTCTTGATGTAGCCTTAAGCAGAGACTGGCGAATAACTCATTCAATGAAAGGCATTGTTAAGCTTCCAAAAAACTACAGTCTCCTGAAATCACAACATATATTTTTTCTTCCGACCTTCATGATAACTTCAAGTAATGAGCAGTACACCAATCAAACTTGGGTGCCCAAGTTTCGTTCTCCTAGGTTGAAGCATTCCTTTGCAGGAACAGTTTGAATTTTTAGGTTTCACTGCGTTTTCTCCTATATTGACAGATACAGTTAGAACTCTAAATTAAACACGGATGTGGTAGCTTCTTGAAACTTGACACAATACAGTAGTTCTACGTTCTATCTCTAAGGTTTGTTTCCTCTTGATGTAGCCTTAAGCAGAGACAGGCGAATAACTCATTCAATGAAAGGCGTTGGTAGGCTGCCAAAAAACGACAGTCTCCTGAAATCAACACATATATTTTTTCTTCCGACCTTCATGATACTTTCAAGTAATGAGCAGTACACCAATCAAACTTGGATGTCCAAGTTTCATTCTCCTATGTTGAAGCATTCGTTTGCAGGAACAGTTTGAATTTTTAGGTTTCACTCTGTTTTCTCCTATATTGACAGATGCAGTTCGAACTCTAAATCAAACACGGTTTGTGGTAGCTTCTTGAAACTTGACACAATAAAGTAGTTCTATGTTCTATCCCTACGGTTTGTTTCCTCTTGATGTAGCCTTAAGCAGAGGCTGGCGAATAACACTTGCAATGAAAGGCATTGTTAAGCTTCCAAAAAACTACCATCTCCTCAAATCTCAATGTATATTTTTTCATCCGACCTTCATGATAACTTCAAGTAATGAGCAGTACACCAATCAAACTTGGATGCCGAAGTTTCGTTTTCCTAGGTTGAAGCATTTGTTTGCAGGAAGAGTTTGAATTTTTAGGTGTCACTGCGTTTTCTTCTATATTGACAGATGCAGTTAGAACTCTAAATCAAACACGGTTTGTGCTAGCCTCTTGAAACTTGACACAATACAGTAGTTCTACGTTGTAACTCTAAGGTTTGTTTCCTCTTGATGTAGCCTTAAGCAGAGACTGGCGAATAACACATTCAATGAAAGGCATTGTTACGCTTTCAAAAAACTAACATCTCCTGAAATCACAACATATATTTTTTCTTCCGAACTTCATGATACTTTCAAGTAATGAGCAGTACACCAATCAAACTTGGATGTCCAAGTTTCGTTCTCCTAGGTTGAAGCATTCGTTTGCAGGAAGAGTTTGAATTTTTAGGTTTCACAGCGTTTTCTTCTATAGTGAGAGATGCAGTTAGAACTCTAAATCAAACACGGTTTGTGCTAGCCTCTTGAAACTTGACACAATACAGTAGTTCTACGTTCTAACTCTAAGGTTTGTTTCCTTTTGATGTAGACTTAAGAAGAGACTGGCGAATAACTCATTCAATGAAAGGCGTTGGTAGGCTGCCAAAAAACGACAGTCTCCTGAAATCAAAACATATATTTTTTCTTCCGACCTTCATGATACTTTCAAGTAATGAGCAGTACACCAATCAAACTTGGATGCCCAAGTTTCGTTCTCCTATGTTGAAGCATTCGTTTGCAGGAAGAGTTTGAATTTTTAGGTTTCACTCTGTTTTCTCCTATATTGACAGATGCAGTTCGAACTCTAAATCAAACATGGTTTGTGGTAGCTTCTTGAAACTTGACACAATAAAGTAGTTCTACGTTCTATCTCTAAGGTTTGTTTCCTCTTGATGTAGCCTTAAGCAGAGACTGACGAATAACTCATTCAATGAAAGGCGTTGGTAGGCTGAAAAAAAACTACAGTCTCCTGAAATAACAACATATATTTTTTCTTCCGACCTTCATGATACTTTCAAGTAATGAGCAGTACACCAATCAAACTTGGATGCCCAAGTTTCGTTCTCCTAGGTTGAAGCATTCGTTTGCAGGAACAGTTTGAATTTTTAGGTTTCACTCTGTTTTCTCCTATATTGACAGATGCAGTTCGAACTCTAAATCAAACACGGTTTGTGGTACTTCTTGAAACTTGACACAATAAAGTAGTTCTATGTTCTATCCCTACGGTTTGTTTCCACTTGATGTAGCCTTAAGCAGAGGCTGGCGAATAACACTTTCAATGAAAGGCATTGTTAAGCTTCCAAAAAACTACCATCTCCTGAAATCTCAATGTATATTTTTTCATCCGACCTTCATGATAACTTCAAGTAATGAGCAGTACACCAATCAAACTTGGATGCTGAAGTTTCGTTCTCCTAGGTTGAAGCATTTGTTTGCAGGAAGAGTTTGAATTTTTAGGTGTCACTGCGTTTTCTTCTATATTGACAGATGCAGTTAGAACTCTAAATCAAACACGGTTTGTGCTAGCCTCTTGAAACTTGACACAATACAGTAGTTCTACGTTGTAACTCTAAGGTTTGTTTCCTCTTGATGTAGCCTTAAGCAGAGACTGGCGAATAACACATTCAATGAAAGGCATTGTTAAGCTTTCAAAAAACTAACATCTCCTGAAATCACAACATATATTTTTTCTTCCGAACTTCATGATACTTTCAAGTAATGATCAGTACACCAATCAAACTTGGATGTCCAAGTTTCGTTCTCCTAGGTTGAAGCATTCGTTTGCAGGAACAGTTTGAATTTTTAGGTTTCACTGCGTTTTCTTCTATATTGACAGATGCAGTTAGAACTCTAAATCAAACACGGTTTGTGCTAGCTTCTTGAAACTTGACACAATACAGTAGTTCTACGTTCTAACTCTAAGGTTTGTTTCCTCTTGATGTAGCCTTAAGCAGAGACTGGCGAATAACTCATTCAATGAAAGGCGTTGGTAGGCTGCCAAAAAACTACAGTCTCCTGAAATCACAACATACATTTTTTCTTCCGACCTTCATGATACTTTCAAGTAATGTGCAGTACACCAATCAAACTTGGATGTCCAAGTTTCGTTCTCCTAGGTTGAAGCATTCGTTTGCAGGAACAGTTTGAATTTTTAGGTTTCACTGTGTTTTCTTCTATATTGACAGATGCAGTTCGAACTCTAAATCAAACACGGTTTGTGCTAGCTTCTTGAAACTTGACACAATACAGTAGTTCTACGTTCTATCTCTAAGGTTTGTTTCCTCTTGATGTAGCCTTAAGCAGAGACTGGCGAATAACTCATTCAATGAAAGGCATTGTTAAGCTTCCAAAAAACTACAGTCTCCTGAAATCACAACATATATTTTTTCTTCCGACCTTCATGATAACTTCAAGTAATGAGCAGTACACCAATCAAACTTGGGTGCCCAAGTTTCGTTCTCCTAGGTTGAAGCATTCCTTTGCAGGAACAGTTTGAATTTTTAGGTTTCACTGCGTTTTCTCCTATATTGACAGATACAGTTAGAACTCTAAATTAAACACGGATGTGGTAGCTTCTTGAAACTTGACACAATACAGTAGTTCTACGTTCTATCTCTAAGGTTTGTTTCCTCTTGATGTAGCCTTAAGCAGAGACTGGCGAATAACTCATTCAATGAAAGGCGTTGGTAGGCTGCCAAAAAACGACAGTCTCCTGAAATCAACACATATATTTTTTCTTCCGACCTTCATGATACTTTCAAGTAATGAGCAGTACACCAATCAAACTTGGATGTCCAAGTTTCATTCTCCTATGTTGAAGCATTCGTTTGCAGGAACAGTTTGAATTTTTAGGTTTCACTCTGTTTTCTCCTATATTGACAGATGCAGTTCGAACTCTAAATCAAACACGGTTTGTGGTAGCTTCTTGAAACTTGACACAATAAAGTAGTTCTACGTTCTATCCCTACGGTTTGTTTCCTCTTGATGTAGCCTTAAGCAGAGGCTGGCGAATAACACTTTCAATGAAAGGCATTGTTAAGCTTCCAAAAAACTACCATCTCCTGAAATCTCAATGTATATTTTTTCATCCGACCTTCATGATAACTTCAAGTAAAGAGCAGTACACCAATCAAACTTGGATGCCTAAGTTTCGTTCTCCTAGGTTGAAGCATTCGTTTGCAGGAAGAGTTTGAATTTTTAGGTTTCACTGCGTTTTCTTCTATATTGACAGATGCAGTTAGAACTCTAAATCAAACACGGTTTGTGCTAGCCTCTTGAAACTTGACACAATACAGTAGTTCTACGTTCTAACTCTAAGGTTTGTTTCCTCTTGATGTAGCCTTAAGCAGAGACTGGCAAATAACACATTCAATGAAAGGCATTGTTAAGATTTCAAAAAACTAACATCTCCTGAAATCACAACATATATTTTTTCTTCCGAACTTCATGATACTTTCAAGTAATGAGCAGTACACCAATCAAACTTGGATGTCCAAGTTTCGTTCTCCTAGGTTGAAGCATTCGTTTGCAGGAAGAGTTTGAATTTTTAGGTTTCACTGCATTTTCTTCTATAGTGACAGATGCAGTTAGAACTCTAATCAAACACGGTTTGTGCTAGCCTCTTGAAACTTGACACAATACAGTAGTTCTACGTTCTTACTCGAAGGTTTGTTTCCTCTTGATGTAGCCTTAAGCAGAGACTGGCGAATAACTCATTCAATGAAAGGCGTTGGTAGGCTGCCAGAAAACTACAGTCTCCTGAAAACAACATATATTTTTTTTCCGACCTTCATGATAACTTCAAGTAATGAGCAGTACACCAATCAAACTTGGATGCCCAGGTTTCGTTCTCCTAGGTTGAAGCATTCGTTTGCAGGAAGAGTTTGAATTTTGAGGTTTCACTGCGTTTTCTTCTATATTGACAGATGCAGTTAGAACTCTAAATCAAACACGGTTTGTGATAGCCTCTTGAAACTTGACACAATACAGTAGTTCTACGTTCTAACTCTAAGGTTTGTTTCCTTTTGATGTAGCCTTAAGAAGAGACTGGCGAATAACTCATTCAATGAAAGGCGTTGGTAGGCTGCCAAAAAACGACAGTCTCCTGAAATCAAAACATATATTTTTTCTTCCGACCTTCATGATACTTTCAAGTAATGAGCAGTACACCAATCAAACTTGGATGCCCAAGTTTCGTTCTCCTATGTTGTAGCATTCGTTTGCAGGAAGAGTTTGAATTTTTAGGTTTCACTCTGTTTTCTCCTATATTGACAGATGCAGTTCGAACTCTAAATCAAACACGGTTTGTGGTAGCTTCTTGAAACTTGACACAATACAGTAGTTCTACGTTCTATCTCTAAGGTTTGTTTCCTCTTGATGTAGCCTTAAGCAGAGACTCCCGAATAACTCATTCAATGAAAGGCATTGTTAGACTTCCAAAAAACTACAGTCTCCTGAAATCACAACATATATTTTTTCTTCCGACCTTCATGATACTTTCAAGTAATGACCAGTACACCAATCAAACTTGGATGCCCAAGTTTCGTTCTCCTAGGTTGAAGCATTCGTTTGCAGGAACAGTTTGAATTTTTAGGTTTCCCTGCGTTTTCTCCTATATTGACAGATGCAGTTAGAACTCTAAATCAAACACGGTTTGTGGTAGCTTCTTGAAACTTGACACAATACAGTAGTTCTATGTTCTATCTCTAAGGTTTGTTTCCTCTTGATGTAGCCTTAAGCAGAGACTGGCGAATAACTCATTCAATGAAAGGGCGTTGGTAGGCTGCCAAAAAACTACAGTCTCCTGAAATCACAACATATATTTTTTCTTCCGACCTTCATGATACTTTCAAGTAATGAGCAGTACACCAATCAAACTTGGATGTCCATGTTTCATTCTCCTAGGTTGAAGCATTCGTTTGCAGGAACAGTTTGAATTTTTAGGTTTCCCTGCGTTTTCTTCTATATTGACAGATGCAGTTAGAACTCTAAAACAAACACGGTTTGTGCTAGCCTCTTGAAACTTGACACAATACAGTAGTTCTACGTTCTAACTCGAAGGTTTGTTTCCTCTTCATGTAGCCTTAAGCAGAGACTGGCGAATAACACATTCAATGAAAGTCATTGTTAAGCTTCCAAAAAACTACAGTCTCCTGAAATCACAACATATATTTTTTCTTCCGAACTTCATGATACTTTCAAGTAATGAGCAGTACACCAATCAAACTTGGATGTCCAAGTTTCGTTCTCCTAGGTTGAAGCATTCGTTTGCAGGAACAGTTTGAATTTTTAGGTTTCACTGCGTTTTCTTCTATATTGACAGATGCAGTTAGAACTCTAAATCAAACACGGTTTGTGCTAGCTTCTTGAAACTTGACACAATACAGTAGTTCTACGTTCTAACTCTAAGGTTTGTTTCCTCTTGATGTAGCCTTAAGCAGAGACTGGCGAATAACTCATTCAATGAAAGGCGTTGGTAGGCTGCCAAAAAACTACAGTCTCCTGAAATCACAACATACATTTTTTCTTCCGACCTTCATGATACTTTCAAGTAATGTGCAGTACACCAATCAAACTTGGATGTCCAAGTTTCGTTCTCCTAGGTTGAAGCATTCGTTTGCAGGAACAGTTTGAATTTTTAGGTTTCACTGTGTTTTCTTCTATATTGACAGATGCAGTTCGAACTCTAAATCAAACACGGTTTGTGCTAGCTTCTTGAAACTTGACACAATACAGTAGTTCTACGTTCTATCTCTAAGGTTTGTTTCCTCTTGATGTAGCCTTAAGCAGAGACTGGCGAATAACTCATTCAATGAAAGGCATTGTTAAGCTGCCAAAAAACTACAGTCTCCTGAAATCACAACATATATTTTTTCTTCCGACCTTCATGATAACTTCAAGTAATGAGCAGTACACCAATCAAACTTGGGTGCCCAAGTTTCGTTCTCCTAGGTTGAAGCATTCCTTTGCAGGAACAGTTTGAATTTTTAGGTTTCACTGCGTTTTCTCCTATATTGACAGATACAGTTAGAACTCTAAATTAAACACGGTTGTGGCAGCTTCTTGAAACTTGACACAATACAGTAGTTCTATGTTCTATCTCTAAGGTTTGTTTCCTCTTGATGTAGCCTTAAGCAGAGACTGGCGAATAACTCATTCAATGAAAGGCGTTGGTAGGCTGCCAAAAAACGACAGTCTCCTGAAATCAAAATATATATTTTTTCTTCCGACCTTCATGATACTTTCAAGTAATGAGCAGTACACCAATCAAACTTGGATGCCCAAGTTTCGTTCTCCTATGTTGAAGCATTCGTTTGCAGGAACAGTTTGAATTTTTAGGTTTCACTCTGTTTTCTCCTATATTGACAGATGCAGTTCGAACTCTAAATCAAACACGCTTTGTGGTAGCTTCTTGAAACTTGACACAATAAAGTAGTTCTATGTTCTATCCCTACGGTTTGTTTCCTCTTGATGTAGCCTTAAGCAGAGGCTGGCGAATAACACTTTCAATGAAAGGCATTGTTAAGCTTCCAAAAAACTACCATCTCCTGAAATCTCAATGTATATTTTTTCATCCGACCTTCATGATAACTTCAAGTAAAGAGCAGTACACCAATCAAACTTGGATGCCGAAGTTTCGTTCTCCTAGGTTGAAGCATTCGTTTGCAGGAAGAGTTTGAATTTTTAGGTTTCCCTGCGTTTTCTTCTATATTGACAGATGCAGTTAGAACTCTAAATCAAACACGGTTTGTGCTAGCCTCTTGAAACTTGACACAATACAGTAGTTCTACGTTCTAACTCTAAGGTTTGTTTCCTCTTGATGTAGCCTTAAGCAGAGACTGGCGAATAACACATTCAATGAAAGGCATTGTTAATCTTTCAAAAAACTAACATCTCCTGAAATCACAACATATATTTTTTCTTCCGAACTTCATGATACTTTCAAGTAATGAGCAGTACACCAATCAAACTTGGATGTCCAAGTTTCGTTCTCCTAGGTTGAAGCATTCGTTTGCAGGAAGAGTTTGAATTTTTAGGTTTCACTGCATTTTCTTCTATAGTGACAGATGCAGTTAGAACTCTAATCAAACACGGTTTGTGCTAGCCTCTTGAAACTTGACACAATACAGTAGTTCTACGTTCTTACTCGAAGGTTTGTTTCCTCTTGATGTAGCCTTAAGCAGAGACTGGCGAATAACTCATTCAATGAAAGGCGTTGGTAGGCTGCCAGAAAACTACAGTCTCCTGAAAACAACATATATGTTTTTTCCGACCTTCATGATAACTTCAAGTAATGAGCAGTACACCAATCAAACTTGGATGCCCAGGTTTCGTTCTCCTAGGTTGAAGCATTCGTTTGCAGGAAGAGTTTGAATTTTTAGGTTTCACTGCGTTTTCTTCTATATTGACAGATGCAGTTAGAACTCTAAATCAAACACGGTTTGTGATAGCCTCTTGAAACTTGACACAATACAGTAGTTCTACGT
This sequence comes from Callospermophilus lateralis, assembly GCF_048772815.1. NCBI lineage: Eukaryota > Metazoa > Chordata > Mammalia > Rodentia > Sciuridae > Callospermophilus > Callospermophilus lateralis. Next base: position 68,733 of record NW_027514885.1, read on the forward strand.
TCTAACTCTAAGGTTTGTTTCCTTTTGATGTAGCCTTAAGAAGAGACTGGTGAATAACTCATTCAATGAAAGGCGTTGGTAGGCTGCCAAAAAACGACAGTCTCCTGAAATCAAAACATATATTTTTTCTTCCGACCTTCATGATACTTTCAAGTAATGAGCAGTACACCAATCAAACTTGGATGCCCAAGTTTCGTTCTCCTATGTTGTAGCATTCGTTTGCAGGAAGAGTTTGAATTTTTAGGTTTCACTCTGTTTTCTCCTATATTGACAGATGCAGTTCGAACTCTAAATCAAACACGGTTTGTGGTAGCTTCTTGAAACTTGACACAATACAGTAGTTCTACGTTCTATCTCTAAGGTTTGTTTCCTCTTGATGTAGCCTTAAGCAGAGACTCCCGAATAACTCATTCAATGAAAGGCATTGTTAGGCTGCCAAAAAACTACAGTCTCCTGAAATCACAACATATATTTTTTCTTCCGACCTTCATGATACTTTCAAGTAATGACCAGTACACCAATCAAACTTGGATGCCCAAGTTTCGTTCTCCTAGGTTGAAGCATTCGTTTGCAGGAACAGTTTGAATTTTTAGGTTTCCCTGCGTTTTCTCCTATATTGACAGATGCAGTTAGAACTCTAAATCAAACACGGTTTGTGGTAGCTTCTTGAAACTTGACACAATACAGTAGTTCTACGTTCTATCTCTAAGGTTTGTTTCCTCTTGATGTAGCCTTAAGCAGAGACTGGCGAATAACTCATTCAATGAAAGGCGTTGGTAGGCTGCCAAAAAACTACAGTCTCCTGAAATCACAACATATATTTTTTCTTCCGACCTTCATGATACTTTCAAGTAATGAGCAGTACACCAATCAAACTTGGATGTCCAAGTTTCGTTCTCCTAGGTTGAAGCATTCGTTTGCAGGAACAGTTTGAATTTTTAGGTTTCACTGCGTTTTCTTCTATATTGACAGATGCAGTTAGAACTCTAAATCAAACACGGTTTGTGCTAGCTTCTTGAAACTTGACACAATACAGTAGTTCTACGTTCTAACTCTAAGGTTTGTTTCCTCTTGATGTAGCCTTAAGCAGAGACTGGCGAATAACTCATTCAATGAAAGGCGTTGGTAGGCTGCCAAAAAACTACAGTCTCCTGAAATCACAACATACATTTTTTCTTCCGACCTTCATGATACTTTCAAGTAATGTGCAGTACACCAATCAAACTTGGATGTCCAAGTTTCGTTCTCCTAGGTTGAAGCATTCGTTTGCAGGAACAGTTTGAATTTTTAGGTTTCACTGTGTTTTCTTCTATATTGACAGATGCAGTTCGAACTCTAAATCAAACACGGTTTGTGCTAGCTTCTTGAAACTTGACACAATACAGTAGTTCTACGTTCTATCTCTAAGGTTTGTTTCCTCTTGATGTAGCCTTAAGCAGAGACTGGCGAATAACTCATTCAATGAAAGGCATTGTTAAGCTGCCAAAAAACTACAGTCTCCTGAAATCACAACATATATTTTTTCTTCCGACCTTCATGATAACTTCAAGTAATGAGCAGTACACCAATCAAACTTGGATGCCCAGGTTTCGTTCTCCTAGGTTGAAGCATTCGTTTGCAGGAAGAGTTTGAATTTTTAGGTTTCACTGCGTTTTCTTCTATATTGACAGATGCAGTTAGAACTCTAAATCAAACACGGTTTGTGCTAGCCTCTTGAAACTTGACACAATACAGTAGTTCTACGTTCTAACTCTAAGGTTTGTTTCCTTTTGATGTAGCCTTAAGAAGAGACTGGCGAATAACTCATTCAATGAAAGGCGTAGGTAGGCTGCCAAAAAACGACACTCTCCTGAAATCAAAACATATATTTTTTCTTCCGACCTTCATGATACTTTCAAGTAATGAGCAGTACACCAATCAAACTTGGATGCCCAAGTTTCGTTCTCCTATGTTGAAGCATTCGTTTGCAGGAAGAGTTTGAATTTTTAGGTTTCACTCTGTTTTCTCCTATATTGACAGATGCAGTTCGAACTCTAAATCAAACACGGTTTGTGGTAGCTTCTTGAAACTTGACACAATACAGAAGTTCTACGTTCTATCTCTAAGGTTTGTTTCCTCTTGATGTAGCCTTAAGCAGAGACTCCCGAATAACTCATTCAATGAAAGGCATTGTTAGGCTGCCAAAAAACTACAGTCTCCTGAAATCACAACATATATTTTTTCTTCCGACCTTCATGATACTTTCAAGTAATGACCAGTACACCAATCAAACTTGGATGCCCAAGTTTCCTTCTCCTAGGTTGAAGCATTCGTTTGCAGGAAAAGTTTGAATTTTTAGGTTTCCCTGCGTTTTCTCCTATATTGACAGATGCAGTTAGAACTCTAAATCAAACACGGTTTGTGGTAGCTTCTTGAAACTTGACACAATACAGTAGTTCTACGTTCTATCTCTAAGGTTTGTTTCCTCTTGATGTAGCCTTAAGCAGAGACTGGCGAATAACTCATTCAATGAAAGGCGTTGGTAGGCTGCCAAAAAACTACAGTCTCCTGAAATCACAACATATATTTTTTCTTCCGACCTTCATGATAACTTCAAGTAATGAGCAGTACACGAATCAAACTTGGATGCCCAAGTTTCGTTCTCCTAGGTTGAAGCATTCGTTTGCAGGAACAGTTTGAATTTTCAGGTTTCACTGCGTTTTCTCCTATATTGACAGATGCAGTTAGAACTCTAAATAAAACACGGTTTGTGGTAGCTTCTTGAAACTTGACACAATACTGTAGTTCTACGTTCTATCTCTAAGGTTTGTTTTTTCTTGATGTAGCCTTAAGCAGAGACTGGCGAATAACTCATTCAATGAAAGGCGTTGGTAGGCTGCCAAAAAACTACAGTCTCCTGAAATCACAACATATATTTTTCTTCCGACCTTCATGATACTTTCAAGTAATGAGCAGTACACCAATCAAACTTGGATGTCCATGTTTTGTTCTCCTAGGTTGAAGCATTCGTTTGCAGGAGAAGTTTGAATTTTTAGGTTTCACTGCATTTCTTCTATATTGACAGATGCAGTTAGAACTCTAAAACAAACACGGTTTGTGCTAGCCTCTTGAAACTTGACACAATACAGTAGTTCTACGTTCTAACTCTAAGGTTTGTTTCCTCTTGATGTAGCCTTAAGCAGAGACTGACGAATAACTCATTCAATGAAAGGCGTTGGTAGGCTGCCAAAAAACTACAGTCTCCTGAAATCACAACATATATTTTTTCTTCCGACCTTCATGATACTTTCAAGTAATGAGCAGTACACCAATCAAACTTGGATGCCCAAGTTTCGTTCTCCTAGGTTGAAGCATTCGTTTGCAGGAACAGTTTGAATTTTTAGGTTTCACTCTGTTTTCTCCTATATTGACAGATGCAGTTCGAACTCTAAATCAAACACGGTTTGTGGTAGCTTCTTGAAACTTGACACAATAAAGTAGTTCTACGTTCTATCCCTATGGTTTGTTTCCTCTTGATGTAGCCTTAAGCAGAGACTGGCCAATAACACTTTCAATGAAGGGCATTGTTAAGCTTCCAAAAAACTACCATCTCCTGAAATCTCAATGTATATTTTTTCATCCGACCTTCATGATAACTTCAAGTAATGAGCAGTACACCAATCAAACTTGGATGTCCATGTTTCGTTCTCCTAGGTTGAAGCATTCTTTTGCAGGAGAAGTTTGAATTTTTAGGTTTCACTGCGTTTTCTTCTATCGTGACAGATGCAGTTAGAACTCTAAATCAAACACGGTTTGTGCTAGCCTCTTGAAACTTGACACAATACAGTAGTTCTACGTTCTAACTCGAAGGTTTGTTTCCTCTTGATGTAGCCTTAAGCAGAGACTGGCGAATAACTCATTCAATGAAAGGCGTTGGTAGGCTGCCAAAAAACTACAGTCTCCTGAAATCACAACATATATTTTTTCTTCCGACCTTCATGATACTTTCAAGTAATGAGCAGTACACCAATCAAACTTGGATGTCCATGTTTCGTTCTCCTAGGTTGAAGCATTCGTTTGCAGGAGAAGTTTGAATTTTTATTTTTCACTGCGTTTTCTTCTATATTGACAGATGCAGTTAGAACTCTAAAACAAACACGGATTGTGCTAGCCTCTTGAAACTTGACACAATACAGTAGTTCTACATTCTAACTCTAAGGTTTGTATCCTCTTGATGTAGCCTTAAGCAGAGACTGACGAATAACTCATTCAATGAAAGGCGTTGGTAGGCTGCCAAAAAACTACAGTCTCCTGAAATCACAACATATATTTTTTCTTCCGACCTTCATGATACTTTCAAGTAATGAGCAGTACACCAATCAAACTTGGATGCCCAAGTTTCGTTCTCCTAGGTTGAAGCATTCGTTTGCAGGAAGAGTTTGAATTTTTAGGTTTCACTGCGTTTTCTTCTATATTGACAGATGCAGTTAGAACTCTAAATCAAACACGGTTTGTGCTAGCCTCTTGAAACTTGACACAATACAGTAGTTCTACGTTCTAACTCTAAGGTTTGTTTCCTCTTGATGTAGCCTTAAGCAGAGACTGGCGAATAACACATTCAATGAAAGGCATTGTTAAGCTTTCAAAAAACTAACATCTCCTGAAATCACAACATATATTTTTTCTTCCGAACTTCATGATACTTTCAAGTAATGAGCAGTACACCAATCAAACTTGGATGTCCAAGTTTCGTTCTCCTACGTTGAAGCATTCATTTGCAGGAACAGTTTGAATTTTCAGGTTTCACTGCGTTTCTAATATATTGACAGATGCAGTTAGAACTCTAAATAAAACACGGTTTGTGGTAGCTTCTTGAAACTTGACACAATACTGTAGTTCTACGTTCTATCTCTAAGGTTTGTTTCCTCCTGATGTAGCCTTAAGCAGAGACTGGTGAATAACTCATTCAATGAAAGGCGTTGGTAGGCTGCCAAAAAACTACAGTCTCCTGAAATCACAACATATATTTTTTCTTCCGACCTTCATGATACTTTCAAGTAATGAGCAGTACACCAATCAAACTTGGATGTCCATGTTTCGTTCTCCTAGGTTGAAGCATTCTTTTGCAGGAGAAGTTTGAAATTTTAGGTTTCACTGCGTTTTCTTCTATCGTGACAGATGCAGTTAGAACTCTAAATCAAACACGGTTTGTGCTAGCCTCTTGAAACTAGACACAATACAGTAGTTCTACGTTCTAACTCTAAGGTTTGTTTCCTCTTGATGTAGCCTTAAGCAGAGACTGGCGAATAACTCATTCAATGAAAGGCGTTGCTAGGCTGCCAAAAAATGACAGTCTCCTGAAATCACAACATATATTTTTTCTTCCGACCTTCATGATAACTTCAAGTAATGAGCAGTACACCAATCAAACTTGGATGCCCAAGTTTCGTTCTCCTAGGTTGAAGCATTCGTTTGCAGGAAGAGTTTGAATTTTTAGGTTTCACTCTGTTTTCTCCTATATGGACAGATGCAGTTCGAACTCTAAATCAAACACGGTTTGTGGTAGCTTCTTGAAACTTGACACAATAAAGTAGTTCTACGTTCTATCTCTAAGGTTTGTTTCCTCTTGATGTAGCCTTAAGCAGAGACTCCCGAATAACTCATTCAATGAAAGGCATTGTTAGGCTGCCAAAAAACTACAGTCTCCTGAAATCACAACATATATTTTTTCTTCCGACCTTCATGATACTTTCAAGTAATGACCAGTACACCAATCAAACTTGGATGTCCAAGTTTCGTTCTCCTAGGTTGAAGCATTCGTTTGCAGGAACAGTTTGAATTTTTAGGTTTCACTGTGTTTTCTCCTATATTGACAGATGCAGTTAGAACTCTAAATCAAACACGGTTTGTGGTAGCTTCTTGAAACTTGACACAATACAGTAGTTCTACGTTCTATCTCTAAGGTTTGTTTCCTCTTGACGTAGCCTTAAGCAGAGACTGGCGAATAACTCATTCAATGAAAGGCGTTGGTAGGCTGCCAAAAAACTACAGTCTCCTGAAATCACAACATATATTTTTTCTTCCGACATTCATGATAACTTCAAGTAATGAGCAGTACACCAATCAAACTTGGATGCCCAAGTTTCGTTCTTCTACGTTGAAGCATTCGTTTGCAGGAACAGTTTGAATTTTCAGGTTTCACTGCGTTTTCTCCTATATTGACAGATGCAGTTAGAACTCTAAATAAAACACGGTTTGTGGTAGCTTCTTGAAACTTGACACAATACAGTAGTTCTACGTCCTATCTCTAAGGTTTGTTTCCTCTTGATGTAGCCTTAAGCAGAGACTGGCAAATAACTCATTCAATGAAAGGCGTTGGTAGGCTGCCAAAAAACTACAGTCTCCTGAAATCACAACATATATTTTTTCTTCCGAACTTCATGATACTTTCAAGTAATGAGCAGTACACCAATCAAACTTGGATGCCCAAGTTTCGTTCTCCTAGGTTGAAGCACTCGTTTGCAGGAACAGTTTGAATTTTCAGGTTTCACTGCGTTTTCTCCTATATTGACAGATGCAGTTAGAACTCTAAATCAAACACGGTTTGTGGTAGCTTCTTGAACTTGACACAATACAGTAGTTCTACGTTCTATCTCTAAGGTTTGTTTCCTCTTGATGTAGCCTTAAGCAGAGACTGGTGAATAACTCATTCAATGAAAGGCGTTGGTAGGCTGCCAAAAAACTACAGTCTCCTGAAATCACAACATATAATTTTCTTCCGACCTTCATGATACTTTCAAGTAATGAGCAGTACACCAATCAAACTTGGATGTCCATGTTTCGTTCTCCTAGGTTGAAGCATTCGTTTGCAGGAGAAGTTTGAATTTTTAGGTTTCACTGCGTTTTCTTCTATATTGACAGATGCAGTTAGAACTCTAAAACAAACACGGTTTGTGCTAGCCTCTTGAAACTAGACACAATACAGTAGTTCTACGTTCTAACTCTAAGGTTTGTTTCCTCTTGATGTAGCCTTAAGCAGAGACTGGCGAATAACTCATTCAATGAAAGGCGTTGGTAGGCTGCCAAAAAACTACAGTCTCCTGAAATCACAACATATATTTTTTCTTCCGACCTTCATGATAACTTCAAGTAATGAGCAGTACACCAATCAAACTTGGATGCCCAAGTTTCGTTCTCCTAGGTTGAAGCATTCGTTTGCAGGAAGAGTTTGAATTTTTAGGTTTCACTGCATTTTCTTCTATATTGACAGATGCAGTTAGAACTCTAAATCAAACACGGTTTGTGCTAGCCTCTTGAAACTTGACACAATACAGTAGTTCTACGTTCTAACTCTAAGGTTTGTTTTCTCTTGATGTAGCCTTAAGCAGAGACTGGCGAATAACACATTCAATGAAAGGCATTGTTAAGCTTTCAAAAAACTACCATCTCCTGAAATCACAACATATATTTTTTCTTCCGAACTTCATGATACTTTCAAGTAATGAGCAGTACACCAATCAAACTTGGATGCCCAAGTTTCGTTCTCCTATGTTGAAGCATTCGTTTGCAGGAACAGTTTCAATTTTTAGGTTTCACTCTGTTTTCTCCTATATTGACAGATGCATTTCGAACTCTAAATCAAACACGGTTTGTGGTAGCTTCTTGAAACTTGACAGAATAAAGTAGTTCTACGTTCTATCTCTAAGGTTTGTTTCCTCTTGATGTAGCCTTAAGCAGAGACTGGCGAATAACACTTTCAATGAAAGGCATTGTTAAGCTTCCAAAAAACTACCATCTCCTGAAATCTCAATATATATTTTTTCATCCGACCTTCATGATAACTTCAAGTAATGAGCAGTACACCAATCAAACTTGGATGCCCAAGTTTCGTTCTCCTAGGTTGAAGCATTCGTTTGCAGGAACAGTTTGAATTTTTAGGTTTCACTGCGTTTTCTCCTATATTGACAGATGCAGTTAGAACTCTAAATTAAACACGGTTTGTGGTAGCTTCTTGAAACTTGACACAATACAGTAGTTCTACGTTCTATCTCTAAGGTTTGTTTCCTCTTGATGTAGCCTTAAGCAGAGACTGGCGAATAACTCATTCAATGAAAGGCGTTGGTAGGCTGCCAAAAAACTACAGTCTCCTGAAATCAAAACATATATTTTTTCTTCCGACCTTCATGATACTTTCAAGTAATGAGCAGTACACCAATCAAACTTGGATGTAGAAGTTTCGTTCTCCTAGGTTGAAGCATTCGTTTGCAGGAACAGTTTGAATTTTTAGGTTTCACTGCGTTTTCTTCTATATTGACAGATGCATTTCAAACTCTAAATCAAACACGGTTTGTGCTAGCTTCTTGAAACTTGACACAATACAGTAGTTCTACGTTCTATCTCTAAGGTTTGTTTCCTTTTGATGTAGCCTTAAGCAGAGACTGGCGAATAACTCATTCAATGAAAGGCGTTGGTAGGCTGCCAAAAAACTACAGTCTCCTGAAATTACAACATATATTTTTTCTTCCGATATTCATGATACTTTCAAGTAATGAGCAGTACACCAATCAAACTTGGATGTCCAAGTTTCGTTCTCCTAGGTTGAAGCATTCGTTTGCAGGAACAGTTTGTATTTTTAGGTTTCCCTGCGTTTTCTCCTATATTGACAGATGCAGTTAGAACTCTAAATCAAACACGGTTTGTGCTAGCTTCTTGAAACTTGACACAATACAGTAGTTCTACGTTCTATCTCTAAGGTTTGTTTCCTCTTGATGTAGCCTTAAGCAGAGACTGGCGAATAACTCATTCAATGAAAGGCATTGTTAAGCTGCCAAAAAACTACAGTCTCCTGAAATCACAACATATATTTTTTCTTCCGACCTTCATGATAACTTCAAGTAATGAGCAGTACACCAATCACACTTGGGTGCCCAAGTTTCGTTCTCCTAGGTTGAAGCATTCCTTTGCAGGAACAGTTTGAATTTTTAGGTTTCACTGCGTTTTCTCCTATATTGACAGATACAGTTAGAACTCTAAATTAAACACGGTTGTGGTAGCTTCTTGAAACTTGACACAATACAGTAGTTCTACGTTCTATCTCTAAGGTTTGTTTCCTCTTGATGTAGCCTTAAGCAGAGACTGGCGAATAACTCATTCAATGAAAGGCGTTGGTAGGCTGCCAAAAAACGACAGTCTCCTGAAATCAAAATATATATTTTTTTCTTCCGACCTTCATGATACTTTCAAGTAATGAGCAGTACACCAATCAAACTTGGATGCCCAAGTTTCGTTCTCCTATGTTGAAGCATTCGTTTGCAGGAACAGTTTGAATTTTTAGGTTTCACTCTGTTTTCTCCTATATTGACAGATGCAGTTCGAACTCTAAATCAAACACGGTTTGTGGTAGCTTCTTGAAACTTGACACAATAAAGTAGTTCTACGTTCTATCCCTACGGTTTGTTTCCTCTTGATGTAGCCTTAAGCAGAGACTGGCGAATAACACATTCAATGAAAGGCATTGTTAATCTTTCAAAAAACTAACATCTCCTGAAATCACAACATATATTTTTTCTTCCGAACTTCATGATACTTTCAAGTAATGAGCAGTACACCAATCAAACTTGGATGCCCAAGTTTCGTTCTCCTAGGTTGAAGCATTCGTTTGCAGGAAGAGTTTGAATTTTTAGGTTTCACTGCGTTTTCTTCTATAGTGACAGATGCAGTTAGAACTCTAAATCAAACACGTGTGCTAGCCTCTTGAAACTTGACACAATACAGTAGTTCTACGTTCTAATCTCTAAGGTTTGTTTCCTCTTGATGTAGCCTTAAGCAGAGACTCCCGAATAACTCATTCAATGAAAGGCATTGTTAGGCTGCCAAAAAACTACAGTCTCCTGAAATAACAACATATATTTTTTCTTTCCGACCTTCATGATACTTTCAAGTAATGACCAGTACACCAATCAAAATTGGATGCCCAAGTTTCGTTCTCCTAGGTTGAAGCATTCGTTTGCAGGAACAGTTTGAATTTTTAGGTTTCCCTGCGCTTTCTCCTATATTTGACAGATGCAGTTAGAACTCTAAATCAAACACGGTTTGTGGTAGCTTCTTGAAACTTGACACAATACAGTAGTTCTACGTTCTATCTCTAAGGTTTGTTTCCTCTTGATGTAGCCTTAAGCAGAGACTGGCGAATAACTCATTCAATGAAAGGCGTTGGTAGGCTGCCAAAAAACTACAGTCTCCTGAAATCACAACATATATTTTTTCTTCCGACCTTCATGATAACTTCAAGTAATGAGCAGTACACGAATCAAACTTGGATGCCCAAGTTTCGTTCTCCTAGGTTGAAGCATTCGTTTGCAGGAACAGTTTGAATTTTCAGGTTTCACTGCGTTTTCTCCTATATTGACAGATGCAGTTAGAACTCTAAATAAAACACGGTTTGTGGTAGCTTCTTGAAACTTGACACAATACTGTAGTTCTACGTTCTATCTCTAAGGTTTGTTTCCTCTTGATGTAGCCTTAAGCAGAAACTGGCGAATAACTCATTCAATGAAACGCGTTGGTAGGCTGCCAAAAAACTACAGTCTCCTGAAATCACAACATATATTTTTCTTCCGACCTTCATGATACTTTCAAGTAATGAGCAGTACACCAATCAAACTTGGATGTCCATGTTTCGTTCTCCTAGGTTGAAGCATTCGTTTGCAGGAGAAGTTTGAATTTTTTAGGTTTCACTGCGTTTTCTTCTATATTGACAGATGCAGTTAGAACTCTAAAACAAACACGGTTTGTGCTAGCCTCTTGAAACTTGACACAATACAGTAGTTCTACGTTCTAACTCTAAGGTTTGTTTCCTCTTGATGTAGCCTTAAGCAGAGACTGACGAATAACTCATTCAATGAAAGGCGTTGGTAGGCTGCCAAAAAACTACAGTCTCCTGAAATCACAACATATATTTTTTCTTCCGACCTTCATGATACTTTCAAGTAATGAGCAGTACACCAATCAAACTTGGATGCCCAAGTTTCGTTCTCCTAGGTTGAAGCATTCGTTTGCAGGAACAGTTTGAATTTTTAGGTTTCACTCTGTTTTCTCCTATATTGACAGATGCAGTTCGAACTCTAAATCCAACACGGTTTGTGGTAGCTTCTTGAAACTTGACACAATAAAGTAGTTCTACGTTCTATCCCTATGGTTTGTTTCCTCTTGATGTAGCCTTAAGCAGAGACTGGCCAATAACACTTTCAATGAAGGGCATTGTTAAGCTTCCAAAAAACTACCATCTCCTGAAATCTCAATGTATATTTTTTCATCCGACCTTCATGATAACTTCAAGTAAAGAGCAGTACACCAATCAAACTTGGATGCCGAAGTTTTGTTCTCCTAGGTTGAAGCATTCGTTTGCAGGAAGAGTTTGAATTTTTAGGTTTCCCTGCGTTTTCTTCTATATTGACAGATGCAGTTAGAACTCTAAATCAAACACGGTTTGTGCTAGCCTCTTGAAACTTGACACAATACAGTAGTTCTACGTTCTAACTCTAAGGTTTGTTTCCTCTTGATGTAGCCTTAAGCAGAGACTGGCGAATAACACATTCAATGAAAGGCATTGTTAATCTTTCAAAAAACTAACATCTCCTGAAATCACAACATATATTTTTTCTTCCGAACTTCATGATACTTTCAAGTAATGAGCAGTACACCAATCAAACTTGGATGCCCAAGTTTCGTTCTCCTAGGTTGAAGCATTCGTTTGCAGGAAGAGTTTGAATTTTTAGGTTTCACTGCGTTTTCTTCTATAGTGACAGATGCAGTTAGAACTCTAAATCAAAACACGGTTTGTGCTAGCCTCTTGAAACTTGACACAATACAGTAGTTCTACGTTCTATCTCTAAGGTTTGTTTCCTCTTGATGTAGCCTTAAGCAGAGACTCCCGAATAACTCATTCAATGAAAGGCATTGTTAGGCTGCCAAAAAACTACAGTCTCCTGAAATAACAACATATATTTTTTCTTCCGACCTTCATGATACTTTCAAGTAATGACCAGTACACCAATCAAACTGGATGCCCAAGTTTCGTTCTCCTAGGTTGAAGCATTCGTTTGCAGGAACAGTTTGAATTTTTAGGTTTCCCTGCGCTTTCTCCTATATTGACAGATGCAGTTAGAACTCTAAATCAAACACGGTTTGTGGTAGCTTCTTGAAACTTGACACAATACAGTAGTTCTACGTTCTATCTCTAAGGTTTGTTTCCTCTTGATGTAGCCTTAAGCAGAGACTGGCGAATAACTCATTCAATGAAAGGCGTTGGTAGGCTGCCAAAAAACTACAGTCTCCTGAAATCACAACATATATTTTTTCTTCCGACCTTCATGATAACTTCAAGTAATGAGCAGTACACGAATCAAACTTGGATGCCCAAGTTTCGTTCTCCTAGGTTGAAGCATTCGTTTGCAGGAACAGTTTGAATTTTCAGGTTTCACTGCGTTTTCTCCTATATTGACAGATGCAGTTAGAACTCTAAATAAAACACGGTTTGTGGTAGCTTCTTGAAACTTGACACAATACTGTAGTTCTACGTTCTATCTCTAAGGTTTGTTTCCTCTTGATGTAGCCTTAAGCAGAAACTGGCGAATAACTCATTCAATGAAACGCGTTGGTAGGCTGCCAAAAAACTACAGTCTCCTGAAATCACAACATATATTTTTTCTTCCGACCTTCATGATACTTTCAAGTAATGAGCAGTACACCAATCAAACTTGGATGTCCATGTTTCGTTCTCCTAGGTTGAAGCATTCGTTTGCAGGAGAAGTTTGAATTTTTAGGTTTCACTGCGTTTCTTCTATATTGACAGATGCAGTTAGAACTCTAAAACAAACACGGTTTGTGCTAGCCTCTTGAAACTTGACACAATACAGTAGTTCTACGTTCTAACTCTAAGGTTTGTTTCCTCTTGATGTAGCCTTAAGCAGAGACTGACGAATAACTCATTCAATGAAAGGCGTTGGTAGGCTGCCAAAAAACTACAGTCTCCTGAAATCACAACATATATTTTTTCTTCCGACCTTCATGATACTTTCAAGTAATGAGCAGTACACCAATCAAACTTGGATGCCCAAGTTTCGTTCTCCTAGGTTGAAGCATTCGTTTGCAGGAACAGTTTGAATTTTTAGGTTTCACTCTGTTTTCTCCTATATTGACAGATGCAGTTCGAACTCTAAATCCAACACGGTTTGTGGTAGCTTCTTGAAACTTGACACAAAAAAGTAGTTCTACGTTCTATCCCTATGGTTTGTTTCCTCTTGATGTAGCCTTAAGCAGAGACTGGCCAATAACACTTTCAATGAAGGGCATTGTTAAAGCTTCCAAAAAACTACCATCTCCTGAAATCTCAATGTATATTTTTTCATCCGACCTTCATGATAACTTCAAGTAATGGCAGTACACCAATCAAACTTGGATGCCGAAGTTTCGTTCTCCTAGGTTGAAGCATTCGTATGCAGGAAGAGTTTGAATTTTTAGGTTTCACTGCATTTTCTTCTATATTGACAGATGCAGTTAGAACTCTAAATCAAACACGGTTTGTGCTAGCCTCTTGAAACTTGACACAATACAGTAGTTCTACGTTCTAACTCTAAGGTTTGCTTCCCCTTGATGTAGCCTTAAGCAGAGACTGGCGAATAACACATTCAATGAAAGGCATTGTTAAGCTTTCAAAAAACTACATCTCCTGAAATCACAACATATATTTTTTCTTCCGAACTTCATGATACTTTCAAGTAATGAGCAGTACACCAATCAAACTTGGATGTCCAAGTTTCGTTCTCCTAGGTTGAAGCATTCGTTTGCAGGAAGAGTTTGAATTTTTAGGTTTCACTGCGTTTTCTTCTATAGTGACAGATGCAGTTAGAACTCTAAATCAAACACGGTTTGTGCTAGCCTCTTGATACTTGACACAATACAGTAGTTCTACGTTCTAACTCGAAGGTTTGTTTCCTCTTGATGTAGCCTTAAGCAGAGACTGGCGAATAACTCATTCAATGAAAGGCGTTGGTAGGCTGCCAGAAAACTACAGTCTCCTGAAAACAACATATATTTTTTTTCCGACATTCATGATAACTTCAAGTAATGAGCAGTACACAAATCAAACTTGGTGCCCAGGTTTCGTTCTCCTAGGTTGAAGCATTCGTTTGCAGGAAGAGTTTGAATTTTTTAGGTTTCACTGCGTTTTCTTCTATATTGACAGATGCAGTTAGAACTCTAAATCAAACACGGTTTGTGCTAGCCTCTTGAAACTTGACACAATACAGTAGTTCTACGTTCTAACTCTAAGGTTTGTTTCCTTTTGATGTAGCCTTAAGAAGAGACTGGCGAATAACTCATTCAATGAAAGGCGTTTGGTAGGCTGCCAAAAACGACACTCTCCTGAAATCAAAACATATATTTTTTCTTCCGACCTTCATGATACTTTCAAGTAATGAGCAGTACACCAATCAAACTTGGATGCCCAAGTTTCGTTCTCCTATGTTGAAGCATTCGTTTGCAGGAAGAGTTTGAATTTTTAGGTTTCACTCTGTTTTCTCCTATATTGACAGATGCAGTTCGAACTCTAAATCAAACACGGTTTGTGGTAGCTTCTTGAAACTTGACACAATACAGTAGTTCTACGTTCTATCTCTAAGGTTTGTTTCCTCTTGATGTAGCCTTAAGCAGAGACTCCCGAATAACTCATTCAATGAAAGGCATTGTTAGGCTGCCAAAAAACTACAGTCTCCTGAAATCACAACATATATTTTTTCTTCCAACCTTCATGATACTTTCAAAGTAATGACCAGTACACCAATCAAACTTGGATGCCCAAGTTTCGTTCTCCTAGGTTGAAGCATTCGTTTGCAGGAAAAGTTTGAATTTTTAGGTTTCCCTGCGTTTTCTCCTATATTGACAGATGCAGTTAAACTCTAAATCAAACACGGTTTGTGGTAGCTTCTTGAAACTTGACACAATACAGTAGTTCTACGTTCTATCTCTAAGGTTTGTTTCCTCTTGATGTAGCCTTAAGCAGAGACTGGCGAATAACTCATTCAATGAAAGGCGTTGGTAGGCTGCAAAAAACTACAGTCTCCTGAAATCACAACATATGTTTTTCTTCCGACCTTCATGATAACTTCAAGTAATGAGCAGTACACGAATCAAACTTGGAATGCCCAAGTTTCGTTCTCCTAGGTTGAAGCATTCGTTTGCAGGAACAGTTTGGAATTTTCAGGTTTCACTGCGTTTTCCTCCTATTTGACAGATGCAGTTAGAACTCTAAATAAAACACGGTTTGTGGTAGCTTCTTGAAAACTTGACACAATACTGTAGTTCTACGTTCTATCTCTAAGGTTTGTTTCCCTCTTGATGTAGCCTTAAGCAGAGACTGGCGAATAACTCATTCAATGAAAGGCGTTGGTAGGCTGCCAAAAAACTACAGTCTCCTGAAATCACAACATATATTTTTCTTCCGACCTTCATGATACTTTCAAGTAATGAGCAGTACACCAATCAAACTTGGATGTCCATGTTTTGTTCTCCTAGGTTGAAGCATTCGTTTGCAGGAGAAGTTTGAATTTTTAGGGTTTCACTGCATTTTCTTCTATATTGACAGATGCAGTTAGAACTCTAAAACAAACACGGTTTGTGCTAGCCTCTTGAAACTTGACACAATACAGTAGTTCTACGTTCTAACTCTAAGGTTTGTTTCCTCTTGATGTAGCCCTTAAGCAGAGACTGACGAATAACTCATTCAATGAAAGGCGTTGGTAGGCTGCCAAAAAACTACAGTCTCCTGAAATCACAACATATATTTTTTCTTCCGACCTTCATGATACTTCAAGTAATGAGCAGTACACCAATCAAACTTGGATGCCCAAGTTTCGTTCTCCTAGGTTGAAGCATTCGTTTGCAGGAACAGTTTGAATTTTTAGGTTTCACTCTGTTTTCTCCTATATTGACAGATGCAGTTCGAACTCTAAATCAAACACGGTTTGTGGTAGCTTCTTGAAACTTGACACAATAAAGTAGTTCTACGTTCTATCCCTATGGTTTGTTTCCTCTTGATGTAGCCTTAAGCAGAGACTGGCCAATAACACTTTCAATGAAGGGCATTGTTAAGCTTCCAAAAAACTACCATCTCCTGAAATCTCAATGTATATTTTTTCATCCGACCTTCATGATAACTTCAAGTAATGAGCAGTACACCAATCAAACTTGGATGCCGAAGTTTCGTTCTCCTAGGTTGAAGCATTCGTTGCAGGAAGAGTTTGAATTTTAGGTTTCACTGGGTTTTCGTCTATATTGACAGATGCAGTTAGAACTCTAAATCAAACACTGTTTGTGCTAGCCTCTTGAAACTTGACACAATACAGTAGTTCTACGTTCTAACTCTAAGGTTTGTTTCCCCTTGATGTAGCCTTAAGCAGAGACTGGCGAATAACACATTCAATGAAAGGCATTGTTAAGCTTTCAAAAACTTAACATCTCCTGAAATCACAACATATATTTTTTCTTCCGAACTTCATGATACTTTCAAGTAATGAGCAGTACACCAATCAAACTTGGATGTCCAAGTTTCGTTCTCCTAGGTTGAAGCATTCGTTTGCAGGAAGAGTTTGAATTTTTAGGTTTCACTGCGTTTTCTTCTATAGTGACAGATGCAGTTAGAACTCTAAATCAAACACGGTTTGTGCTAGCCTCTTGAAACTTGACACAATACAGTAGTTCTACGTTCTAACTCGAAGGTTTGTTTCCTCTTGATGTAGCCTTAAGCAGAGACTGCGAATAACTCATTCAATGGAAAGGCGTTGGTAGGCTGCCAGAAAACTACAGTCTCCTGAAAACAACATATATTTTTTTTCCGACATTCATGATGACTTCATGTAATGAGCAGTACACCAATCAAACTTGGATGCCCAGGTTTCGTTCTCTAGTTGAAGCATTCCGTTTGCAGGAACAGTTTGAATTTTTAGGTTTCACTGCGTTTTCTTCTATATTGACCAGATGCAGTTAGAACTCTAAATCAAACACGGTTTGTGCTAGCCTCTTGAAACTTGACACAATACAGTAGTTCTACGTTCTAACTCTAAGGTTTTTTTCCTTTTGATGTAGCCTTAAGAAGAGACTGGCGAATAACTCATTCAATGAAAGGCGTTGGTAGGCTGCCAAAAACGACACTCTCCTGAAATCAAAACATATATTTTTTCTTCCGACCTTCATGATACTTTCAAGTAATGAGCAGTACACCAATCAAACTTGATGCCCAAGTTTCGTTCTCCTATGTTGAAGCATTCGTTTGCAGGAAGAGTTTGAATTTTTAGGTTCACTCTGTTTTCTCCTATATTGACAGATGCAGTTCGAACTCTAAATCAAACAGGTTTGTGGTAGCTTCTTGAAACTTGACACAATACAGTAGTTCTACGTTCTATCTCTAAGGATTGTTTCCTCTTGATGTAGCCTTAAGCAGAGACTCCCGAATAACTCATTCAATGAAAGGCATTGTTAGGCTGCCAAAAAACTACAGTCTCCTGAAATCACAACATATATTTTTTCTTCCGACCTTCATGATACTTTCAAGTAATGACCAGTACACCAATCAAACTTGGATGCCCAAGTTTCGTTCTCCTAGGTTGAAGCATTCGTTTGCAGGAAAAGTTTGAATTTTTAGGTTTCCCTGCGTTTTCTCCTATATTGACAGATGCAGTTAGAACTCTAAATCAAACACGGTTTGTGGTAGCTTCTTGAAACTTGACACAATACAGTAGTTCTACGTTCTATCTCTAAGGTTTGTTTTCTCTTGTGTAGCCTTAAGCAGAGAGGCGAATAACTCATTCAATGAAAGGCGTTGGTAGGCTGCCAAAAAACTACAGTCTCCTGAAATCACAACATATATTTTTCTTCCGACCTTCATGATAACTTCAAGTAATGAGCAGTACACCAATCAAAACTTGGATGCCCAAGTTTCGTTCCCCTAGGTTGAAGCATTCGTTTGCAGGAAGAGTTTTGAATTTTCAGGTTTCAATGCGTTTTCTCCTATATTGACAGAGGCAGTTAGAACTCTAAATAAAACACGGTTTGTGGTAGTTTCTTGAAACTTGACACAATACTGTAGTTCTATGTTCTCTCTCTAAGGTTTGTTTCCTCTTGATGTAGCCTTAAGCAGAGACTGGCGAATAACTCATTCAATGAAAGGCGTTGGTAGGCTGCCAAAAAACTACAGTCTCCTGAAATCACAACATATATTTTTTCTTCCGACCTTCATGATACTTTCAAGTAATGAGCAGTACACCAATCAAACTTGGATGTCCATGTTTCGTTCTCCTAGGTTGAAGCATTCGTTTGCAGGAGAAGTTTGAATTTTTATTTTTCACTGCGTTTTCTTCTATATTGACAGATGCAGTTAGAACTCTAAAACAAACACGGATTGTGCTAGCCTCTTGAAACTTGACACAATACAGTAGTTCTACGTTCTAACTCTAAGGTTTGTATCCTCTTGATGTAGCCTTAAGCAGAGACTGACGAATAACTCATTCAATGAAAGGCATGGTAGGCTGCCAAAAAACTACAGTCTCCTGAAATCACAACATATATTTTTTCTTCCGACCTTCATGATACTTTCAAGTAATGAGCAGTACACCAATCAAACTTGGATGCCCAAGTTTCGTTCTCCTAGGTTGAAGCATTCGTTTGCAGGAAGAGTTTGAATTTTTAGGTTTCACTGCGTTTTCTTCTATATTGACAGATGCAGTTAGAACTCTAAATCAAACACGGTTTGTGCTAGCCTCTTGAAACTTGACACAATACAGTAGTTCTACGTTCTAACTCTAAGGTTTGTTTCCTCTTGATGTAGCCTTAAGCAGAGACTGGCGAATAACACATTCAATGAAAGGCATTGTTAGCTTTCAAAAAACTACATCTCCTGAAATCACAACATATATTTTTTCTTCCGAACTTCATGATACTTTCAAGTAATGAGCAGTACACCAATCAAACTTGGATGTCCAAGTTTCGTTCTCCTACGTTGAAGCATTCATTTGCAGGAACAGTTTGAATTTTCAGGTTTCACTGCGTTTTCCCCTATATTGACAGATGCAGTTAGAACTCTAAATAAAACACGGTTTGTGGTAGCTTCTTGAAACTTGACACAATACTGTAATTCTATGTTCTATCTCTAAGGTTTGTTTCCTCTTGATGTAGCCTTAAGCAGAGACTGGTGAATAACTCATTCAATGAAAGGCGTTGGTAGGCTGCCAGAAAAACTACAGTCTCCTGAAATCACAACATATATTTTTTCTTCCGACCTTCATGATACTTTCAAGTAATGAGCAGTACACCAATCAAACTTGGATGTCCATGTTTCGTTCTCCTAGGTTGAAGCATTCTTTTGCAGGAGAAGTTTGAATTTTTAGGTTTCACTGCGTTTTCTTCTATCGTGACAGATGCAGTTAGAACTCTAAATCAAACACGGTTTGTGCTAGCCTCTTGAAACTAGGCACAATACAGTAGTTCTACGTTCTAACTCTAAGGTTTGTTTCTCTTGATGTAGCCTTAAGCAGAGACTGGCGAATAACTCATTCAAATGGAAAGGCGTTGCTAGGCTGCCAAAAAATGACAGTCTCCTGAAATCACAACATATATTTTTTCTTCCGACCTTCATGATAACTTCAAGTAATGAGCAGTACACCAATCAAACTTGGATGCCCAAGTTTCGTTCTCTAGGTTGAAGCATTCGTTTGCAGGAAGAGTTTGAATTTTTAGGTTTCACTCTGTTTTCTCCTATATGGACAGATGCAGTTCGAACTCTAAATCAAACACGGTTTGTGGTAGCTTCTTGAAACTTGACACAATAAAGTAGTCTACGTTCTATCTCTAAGGTTCTGTTTCCTCTTGATGTAGCCTTAAGCAGAGACTCCCGATAACTCATTCAATGAAAGGCATTGTTAGGCTGCCAAAAAACTACAGTCTCCTGAAATCACAACATATATTTTTCTTCCGACCTTCATGATACTTTCAAGTAATGACCAGTACACCAATCAAACTTGGATGTCCAAGTTTCGTTCTCCTAGGTTGAAGCATTCGTTTGCAGGAACAGTTTGAATTTTTAGGTTTCACTGCGTTTTCTCCTATATTGACAGATGCAGTTAGAACTCTAAATCAAACACGGTTTGTGGTAGCTTCTTGAAACTTGACACAATACAGTAGTTCTACGTTCTATCTCTAAGGTTTGTTTCCTCTTGACGTAGCCTTAAGCAGAGACTGGCGAATAACTCATTCAATGAAGGCGTTGGTAGGCTGCCAAAAAACTACAGTCTCCTGAATCACAACATATATTTTTTCTTCCGACATTCATGATAACTTCAAGTAATGAGCAGTACACCAATCAAACTTGGATGCCCAAGTTTCGTTCTCCTACGTTGAAGCATTCGTTTGCAGGAACAGTTTGAATTTTCAGGTTTCACTGCGTTTTCTCCTATATTGACAGATGCAGTTAGAACTCTAAATAAAACACGGTTTGTGGTAGCTTCTTGAAACTTGACAGAATAAAGTAGTTCTACGTTCTATCTCTAAGGTTTGTTTCCTCTTGATGTAGCCTTAAGCAGAGACTGGCGAATAACACTTTCAATGAAAGGCATTGTTAAGCTTCCAAAAAACTACCATCTCCTGAAATCTCAATATATATTTTTCATCCGACCTTCATGATAACTTCAAGTAATGAGCAGTACACCAATCAAACTTGGATGCCCAAGTTTCGTTCTCCTAGGTTGAAGCATTCGTTTGCAGGAACAGTTTGAATTTTTAGGTTTCACTGCGTTTTTCTCCTATATTGACAGATGCAGTTAGAACTCTAAATTAAACACGGTTTGTGGTAGCTTCTTGAAACTTGACACAATACAGTAGTTCTACGTTCTATCTCTAAGGTTTGTTTCCTCTTGATGTAGCCTTAAGCAGAGACTGGCGAATAACTCATTCAATGAAAGGCGTTGGTAGGTGCCAAAAAACTACAGTCTCCTGAAATCAAAACATATATTTTTTCTTCCGACCTTCATGATACTTTCAAGTAATGAGCAGTACACCAATCAAACTTGGATGTCCAAGTTTCGTTCTCCTAGGTTGAAGCATTCGTTTGCAAGAACAGTTTGAATTTTTAGGTTTCACTGCGTTTTTCTTCTATATTGACAGATGCATTTCAAACTCTAAATCAAACACGGTTTGTGCTAGCTTCTTGAAACTTGACACAATACAGTAGTTCTATGTTCTATCTCTAAGGTTTGTTTCCTTTTGATGTAGCCTTAAGCAGAGACTGGCGAATAACTCATTCAATGAAAGGCGTTGGTAGGCTGCCAAAAAACTACAGTCTCCTGAAATTACAACATATATTTTTTCTTCCGATATTCATGATACTTTCAAGTAATGAGCAGTACACCAATCAAACTTGGATGTCCAAGTTTCGTTCTCCTAGGTTGAAGCATTCGTTTGCAGGAACAGTTTGTATTTTTAGGTTTCCCTGCGTTTTCTCCTATATTGACAGATGCAGATTAGAACTCTAAATCAAACACGGTTTGTGGTAGCTTCTTGAAACTTGACACAATACAGTAGTTTTACGTTCTATCTCTAAGGTTTGTTTCCTCTTGATGTAGCCTTAAGCAGAGACTGGCGAATAACTCATTCAATGAAAGGCGTTGGTAGGCTGCCAAAAAACTACAGTCTCCTGAAATCACAACATATATTTTTTCTTACGACCTTCATGATACTTTCAAGTAATGAGCAGTACACCAATCAAACTTGGATGTCCAAGTTTCGTTCTCCTAGGTTGAAGCATTCGTTTGCAGGAACAGTTTGAATTTTTAGGTTTCACTGCATTTCTTCTATATTGACAGATGCATTTCAAACTCTAAATCGAACATTGGTTTGTGCTATCTTCTTGAAACTTGACACAATACAGTAGTTCCACGTTCTATCTCTAAGGTTTGTTTCCTTTTGATGTAGCCTTAAGCAGAGACTGGCGAATAACTCATTCAATGAAAGGCGTTGGTAGGCTGCCAAAAACCTACAGTCTCCTGAAATTACAACATATATTTTTTCTTCCGATATTCATGATACTTTCAAGTAATGAGCAGTACACCAATCAAACTTGATGCCCAAGTTTCGTTCTCCTAGGTTGAAGCATTCGTTTGCAGGAACAGTTTGAATTTTTAGGTTTCCCTGCGTTTTCTCCTATATTGACAGATGCAGTTAGAACTCTAAATCCAAACACGGTTTGTGGTAGCTTCTTGAAACTTGACAGAATAAAGTAGTTCTACGTTCTATCCCTAAGGTTTGTTTCCTCTTGATGTAGCCTTAAGCAGAGACTGGCGAATACACTTTCAATGAAAGGCATTGTTAAGCTTCCAAAAAACTACCATCTCCTGAAATCTCAATATATATTTTTTCATCCGACCTTCATGATAACTTCAAGTAATGAGCAGTACACCAATCAAACTTGGATGCCCAGGTTTCGTTCTCTAGGTTAAAGCATTCGTTTGCAGGAACAGTTTGAATTTTTAGGTTTCACTGCGTTTTCTCCTATATTGACAGATGCAGTTTGAACCCTAAATTAAACACGGTTTGTGGTAGCTTCTTGAAACGTGACACAATACAGTAGTTCTACGTTCTATCTCTAAGGTTTGTTTCCTCTTGATGTAGCCTTAAGCAGAGACTGCGAATAACTCATTCAATGAAAGGCGTTGGTGGCTGCCAAAAAACTACAGTCTCCTGAAATCACAACATATATTTTTTCTTCCGACCTTCATGATACTTTCAAGTAATGAGCAGTACACCAATCAAACTTGGATGTCCAAGTTTTGTTCTCCTAGCTTGAAGCATTCGTTTGCAGGAACAGTTTGAATTTTTAGGTTTCACTGCGTTTTCCTCTATATTGACAGATGCAGTTAGAACTCTAAATAAAACACGGTTTGTGCTAGCTTCTTGAAACTTGACACAAATACAGTAGTTCTACGTTCTATCTCTAAGGTTTGTTTCTCTCTTGATGTAGCCTTAAGCAGAGGCTGTCGAATAACTCATTCAATGAAAGGCGTTGGTAGGCTGCCAAAAAACGACAGTCTCCTGAAATCACAACATATATTTTTCTTCCGACCTTCATGATAACTCAAGTAATGAGCAGTACACCAATCAAACTTGGATGTCCAAGTTTCGTTCTCCTAGGTTGAAGCATTCGTTTGCAGGAACAGTTTGAATTTTTTGGTTTCACTGCGTTTTCTCCTATATTGACAGATGCAGTAGAAGTCTAAATCAAACACGGTTTGTGGTAGCTTCTTGAAAACTTGACACAATACAGTAGTTCTACGTTCTATCTCTAAGGTTTGTTTCCTCTTGATGTAGCCTTAAGCAGAGACTGGCGAATAACTCATTCAATGAAAGGCGTTGGTAGGCTGCCAAAAAACTACAGTTTCCTGAAATCCACAACATATATTTTTTCTTCAGACCTTCATGATAACCTTCAAAGTAATGAGCAGTACACCCAACAAACTTGGATGCCCAAGTTTCGTTCTCCTACATTGAAGCATTCGTTTGCAGGAACAGTTTGAATTTTCAGGTTTCACTCTGTTTTTCCCTATATTGACAGATCCATTTCGAACTCTAAATCAAACACGGTTGTGGTAGCTTCTTGAAACTTGACAGAATAAAGTAGTTCTACGTTCTATCTCTAAGGTTTGTTTCCTCTTGATGTAGCCTTAAGCAGAGACTGGCGAATAACACTTTCAATGAAAGGCATTGTTAAGCTTCCAAAAAACTACCATCTCCTGAAATCTCAATATATATTTTTTCATCCGACCTTCATGATAACTTCAAGTAATGAGCAGTACAACAATCAAACCTTGGATGCCCAAGTTTCGTTCTCCTAGGTTGAAGCATTCGTTTGCAGGAACAGTTTGAATTTTTAGGTTTCACTGCGTTTTCTTCTATATTGACAGATGCATTTCAAACTCTAAATCAAACACGGTTTGTGCTAGCTTCTTGAAACTTGACACACTACAGTAGTTCTACGTTCTATCTCTAAGGTTTGTTTCCTTTTGATGTAGCCTTAAGCAGAGACTGGCGAATAACTCATTCAATGAAAGGTGTTGGTAGGCTGCAAAAAAACTAGAGTCTCCTGAAATTACAACATATATTTTTTCTTCCGATATTCATGATTCTTTCAAGTAATGAGCAGTACACCAATCAAACTTGGATGTCCAAGTTTCGTTCTCCTAGGTTGAAGCATTCCGTTTGCAGGAACAGTTTGAATTTTTAGGTTTCCCTGCGTTTTCTCCTATATTGACAGATGCAGTAGAACTCTAAATCAAACACGGTTTGTGGTAGCTTCTTGAAACTTGACACAATACAGTAGTTCTACGTTCTATCTCTAAGGTTTGTTTCCTCTTGATGTAAGCCTTAAGCAGAGACTGGCGAATAACTCATTCAATGAAAGGCGTTGGTAGGCTGCCAAAAACTACAGTCTCCTGAAATCACAACATATATTTTTTCTTACGACCTTCATGACACTTTCAAGTAATGAGCAGTACACCAATCAAACTTGGATGTCCAAGTTTCGTTCTCCTAGGTTGAAGCATTCGTTTGCAGGAACAGTTTGAATTTTTAGGTTTCACTGCGTTTTCTTCTATATTGACAGATGCATTTCAAACTCTAAATCAAACACGGTTTGTGCTAGCTTCTTGAAACTTGACACAATACAGTAGTTCCACGTTCTATCTCTAAGGTTTGTTTCCTTTTGATGTAGCCTTAAGCAGAGACTGGCGAATAACTCATTCAATGAAAGGCGTGGTAGGCTGCCAAAAAACTACAGTCTCCTGAAATTACAACATATATTTTTTCTTCCGATATTCATGATACTTTCAAGTAATGAGCAGTACACCAATCAAACTTGGATGTCCAAAGTTTCGTTCTCTAGGTTGAAGCATTCGTTTGCAGGAACAGTTTGAATTTTTAGGTTTCCCTGCGTTTTCTCCTATATTGACAGATGCAGTTAGAACTCTAAATCAAACACAGGTTTGTGGTAGCTTCTTGAAACTTGACACAATACAGTAGTTCTACGTTCTATCTCTAAGGTTTGTTTCCTCTTGATGTAGCCTTAAGCAGAGACTGGCGAATAACTCATTCAATGAAAGGCGTTGGTAGGCTGCCAAAAAACTACAGTCTCCTGAAATCACAACATATATTTTTTCTTACGACCTTCATGATACTTTCAAGTAATGAGCAGTACACCAATCAAACTTGGATGTCCATGTTTCGTTCTCCTAGGTTGAAGCATTCGTTTGCAGGAGAAGTTTGAATTTTTAGGTTCACTGCATTTTTTTCTATATTGACAGATGCAGTTAGAACTCTAAATCAAACACGGTTTGTGCTAGCTTCTTGAAACTTGACACAATACAGTAGTTCTACGTTCTATCTCTAAGTTTGTTTCCTCTTGATGTAGCCTTAAGCAGAGACTGGCGAATAACACATTCAATGAAAGGCATTGTTAAGCTTTCAAAAAACTACCATCTCCTGAAATAACAACATATATTTTTTCTTCCGAACTTCATGATACTTTCAAGTAATGAGCAGTACACCAATCAAACTTGGATGCCCAAGTTTCGTTCTCCTATGTTGAAGCATTTGTTTGCAGGAACAGTTTGAATTTTCAGGTTTCACTGCGTTTTCTCCTATATTGACAGATGCATTTCGAACTCTAAATCAAACACGGTTTGTGGTAGCTTCTTGAAACTTGACAGAATAAGTAGTTCTACGTTCTATCCCTAAGGTTTGTTTCCTCTTGATGTAGCCTTAAGCAGAGACTGGCGAATAACACTTTCAATGAAAGGCATTGTTAAGCTTCCAAAAAACTACCATCTCCTGAAATCTCAATATATATTTTTTCTTCCGACCTTCATGATAACTTCAAGTAATGAGCAGTACACCAATCAAACTTGGATGTCCAAGTTTCATTCTCCTAGGTTGAAGCATTCGTTTGCAGGAACAGTTTGAATTTTTAGGTTTCACTGCGTTTTCTCCTATATTGACAGATGCAGTTAGAACTCTAAATCAAACACGGTTTGTGGTAGCTTCTTGAAACTTGACACAATACAGTAGTTCTACGTTCTATCTCTAAGGTTTGTTTCCTCTTGATGTAGCCTTAAGCAGAGACTGGCAAATAACTCATTCAAAGAAAGGCGTTGGTGGCTGCCAAAAAACTACAGTCTCCTGAAATCACAACATATATTTTTTCTTCCGACCTTCATGATAACTTCAAGTAATGAGCAGTACACCAATCAAACTTGGATGCCCAAGTTTCGTTCTCCTAGGTTGAAGCATTCGTTTGCAGGAAGAGTTTGAATTTTTAGGTTTCACTGTGTTTCTCAATATTGACAGATGCAGTTAGAACTCTAAATCAAACACGGTTTGTGGTAGCTTCTTGAAACTTGACACAATACAGTAGTTCTACGTTCTATCTCTAAGGTTTGTTTCCTCTTGATGTAGCCTCAAGCAGAACTGGCGAATAACTCATTCAATGAAAGGCGTTGGTAGGCTGCCAAAAACTACAGTCTCCTGAAATCACAACATATATTTTTTCTTCCGAACTTCATGATAACTTCAAGTAATGAGCAGTACACCAATCAAACTTGGATGCCCAAGTTTCGTTCTCCTAGGTAGAAGCATTCGTTTGCAGGAACAGTTTGAAGTTTTAGGTTTCACTGCGTTTTCTCCTATATTGACAGATGCAGTTAGAACTCTAAATCAAACACGGTTTGTGGTAGCTTCTTGAAACTTGACACAATACAGTAGTTCTACGTTCTATCTCTAAGGTTTGTTTCCTCTTGATGTAGCCTTAAGCAGAGACTGGCAAATAACTCATTCAAAGAAAGGCGTTGGTGGCTGCCAAAAAACTACAGTCTCCTGAAATCACAACATATATTTTTTCTTCCGACCTTCATGATAACTTCAAGTAATGAGCAGTACACCAATCAAACTTGGATGTCCAAGTTTGTTCTCCTAGCTTGAAGCATTCGTTTGCAGGAACAGTTTGAATTTTTAGGTTTCACTGCGTTTTCCTCTATATTGACAGATGCAGTTAGAACTCTAAATCAAACACGGTTTGTGCTAGCTTCTTGAAACTTGACACAATACAGTAGTTCTACGTTCTATCTCTAAGGTTTGTTTCCTCTTGATGTAGCCTTAAGCAGAGGCTGTCGAATAACTCATTCAATGAAAGGCGTTGGTAGGCTGCCAAAAACGACAGTCTCCTGAAATCACAACATATATTTTTTCTTCCGACCTTCATGATAACTTCAAGTAATGAGCAGTACACCAATCAAACTTGGATGTCCAAGTTTCGTTCTCCTAGGTTGAAGCATTCGTTTGCAGGAACAGTTTGAATTTTTAGGTTTCACTGCGTTTTCTCCTATATTGACAGATGCAGTTAGAAGTCTAAATCAAACACGGTTTGTGGTAGCTTCTTGAAACTTGACACAATACAGTAGTTCTACGTTCTATCTCTAAGGTTTGTTTCCTCTTGATGTAGCCTTAAGCAGAGACTGGCGAATAACTCATTCAATGAAAGGCGTTGGTAGGCTGCCAAAAAACTACAGTTTCCTGAAATCACAACATATATTTTTTCTTCAGACCTTCATGATAACTTCAAGTAATGAGCAGTACACCAATCAAACTTGGATGCCCAAGTTTCGTTCTCCTACATTGAAGCATTCGTTTGCAGGAACAGTTTGAATTTTCAGGTTTCACTCTGTTTTCTCCTATATTGACAGATGCATTTCGAACTCTAAATCAAACACGGTTTGTGGTAGCTTCTTGAAACTTGACAGATAAAGTAGTTCTACGTTCTATCTCTAAGGTTTGTTTCCTCTTGATGTAGCCTTAAGCAGAGACTGGCGAATAACACTTTCAATGAAAGGCATTGTTAAGCTTCCAAAAAACTACCATCTCCTGAAATCTCAATATATATTTTTCATCCGACCTTCATGATAACTTCAAGTAATGAGCAGTACAACAATCAAACTTGGATGCCCAAGTTTCGTTCTCGCTAGGTTGAAGCATTCGTTTGCAGGAACAGTTTGAATTTTTAGGTTTCACTGCGTTTTCTTCTATATTGACAGATGCATTTCAAACTCTAAATCAAACACGGTTTGTGCTAGCTTCTTGAAACTTGACACACTACAGTAGTTCTACGTTCTATCTCTAAGGTTTGTTTCCTTTTGATGTAGCCTTAAGCAGAGACTGGCGAATAACTCATTCAATGAAAGGTGTTGGTAGGCTGCAAAAAAACTAGAGTCTCCTGAAATTACAACATATATTTTTTCTTCCGATATTCATGATTCTTTCAAGTAATGAGCAGTACACCAATCAAACTTGGATGTCCAAGTTTCGTTCTCCTAGGTTGAAGCATTCGTTTGCAGGAACAGTTTGAATTTTTAGGTTTCCCTGCGTTTTCTCCTATATTGACAGATGCAGTTAGAACTCTAAAATCAAACACGGTTTGTGGTAGCTTCTTGAAACTTGACACAATACAGTAGTTCTACGTTCTATCTCTAAGGTTTGTTTCCTCTTGATGTAGCCTTAAGCAGAGACTGGCGAATAACTCATTCAATGAAAGGCGTTGGTAGGCTGCCAAAAAACTACAGTCTCCTGAAATCACAACATATATTTTTTCTTACGACCTTCATGACACTTTCAAGTAATGAGCAGTACACCAATCAAACTTGGATGTCCAAGTTTCGTTCTCCTAGGTTGAAGCATTCGTTTGCAGGAACAGTTTGAATTTTTAGGTTTCACTGCGTTTTCTTCTATATTGACAGATGCATTTCAAACTCTAAATCAAACACGGTTTGTGCTAGCTTCTTGAAACTTGACACAATACAGTAGTTCCACGTTCTATCTCTAAGGTTTGTTTCCTTTTGATGTAGCCTTAAGCAGAGACTGGCGAATAACTCATTCAATGAAAGGCGTTGGTAGGCTGCCAAAAACTACAGTCTCCTGAAATTACAACATATATTTTTTCTTCCGATATTCATGATACTTTCAAGTAATGAGCAGTACACCAATCAAACTTGGATGTCCAAGTTTCGTTCTCCTAGGTTGAAGCATTCGTTTGCAGGAACAGTTTGAATTTTTAGGTTTCCCTGCGTTTTCTCCTATATTGACAGATGCAGTTAGAACTCTAAATCAAACACGGTTTGTGGTAGCTTCTTGAAACTTGACACAATACAGTAGTTCTACGTTCTATCTCTAAGGTTTGTTTCCTCTTGATGTAGCCTTAAGCAGAGACTGGCGAATAACTCATTCAATGAAAGGCGTTGGTAGGCTGCCAAAAAACTACAGTCTCCTGAAATCACAACATATATTTCTTCTTACGACCTTCATGATACTTTCAAGTAATGAGCAGTACACCAATCAAACTTGGATGTCCATGTTTCGTTCTCCTAGGTTGAAGCATTCGTTTGCAGGAGAAGTTTGAATTTTTAGGTTTCACTGCATTTTTTTCTATATTGACAGATGCAGTTAGAACTCTAAATCAAACACGGTTTGTGCTAGCTTCTTGAAACTTGACACAATACAGTAGTTCTACGTTCTATCTCTAAGTTTTGTTTCCTCTTGATGTAGCCTTAAGCAGAGACTGGCGAATAACACATTCAATGAAAGGCATTGTTAAGCTTTCAAAAAACTACCATCTCCTGAAATAACAACATATATTTTTTCTTCCGAACTTCATGATACTTTCAAGTAATGAGCAGTACACCAATCAAACTTGGATGCCCAAGTTTCGTTCTCCTATGTTGAAGCATTTGTTTGCAGGAACAGTTTGAATTTTCAGGTTTCACTGCGTTTTCTCCTATATTGACAGATGCATTTCGAACTCTAAATCAAACACGGTTTGTGGTAGCTTCTTGAAACTTGACAGAATAAAGTAGTTCTACGTTCTATCCCTAAGGTTTGTTTCCTCTTGATGTAGCCTTAAGCAGAGACTGGCGAATAACACTTTCAATGAAAGGCATTGTTAAGCTTCCCAAAAAACTACCATCTCCTGAAATCTCAATATATATTTTTTCTTCCGACCTTCATGATAACTTCAAGTAATGAGCAGTACACCAATCAAACTTGGATGTCCAAGTTTCATTCTCCTAGGTTGAAGCATTCGTTTGCAGGAACAGTTTGAATTTTTAGGGTTTCACTGCGTTTTCTCCTATATTGACAGATGCAGTTAGAACTCTAAATCAAACACGGTTTGTGGTAGCTTCTTGAAACTTGACACAATACAGTAGTTCTACGTTCTATCTCTAAGGTTTGTTTCCTCTTGATGTAGCCTTAAGCAGAGACTGGCAAATAACTCATTCAAAGAAAGGCGTTGGTGGCTGCCAAAAAACTACAGTCTCCTGAAATCACAACATATATTTTTTCTTCCGACCTTCATGATAACTTCAAGTAATGAGCAGTACACCAATCAAACTTGGATGCCCACGTTTCGTTCTCCTAGGTTGAAGCAATTCGTTTGCAGGAAGAGTTTGAATTTTTAGGTTTCACTGTGTTTTCTCAATATTGACAGATGCAGTTAGAACTCTAAATCAAACACGGTTGTGGTAGCTTCTTGAAACTTGACACAATACAGTAGTTCTACGTTCTATCTCTAAGGTTTGTTTCCTCTTGATGTAGCCTCAAGCAGAGACTGGCGAATAACTCATTCAATGAAAGGCGTTGGTAGGCTGCCAAAAAACTACAGTCTCCTGAAATCACAACATATATTTTTTCTTCCGAACTTCATGATAACTTCAAGTAATGAGCAGTACACCAATCAAACTTGGATGCCCAAGTTTCGTTCTCCTAGGTAGAAGCATTCGTTTGCAGGAACAGTTTGAAGTTTTAGGTTTCACTGCGTTTTCTCCTATATTGACAGATGCAGTTAGAACTCTAAATCAAACACGGTTTGTGGTAGCTTCTTGAAACTTGACACAATACAGTAGTTCTACGTTCTATCTCTAAGGTTTGTTTCCTCTTGATGTAGCCTTAAGCAGAGACTGGCAAATAACTCATTCAAAGAAAGGCGTTGGTGGCTGCCAAAAACTACAGTCTCCTGAAATCACAACATATATTTTTTCTTCCGACCTTCATGATAACTTCAAGTAATGAGCAGTACACCAATCAAACTTGGATGCCCAAGTTTCGTTCTCCTAGGTTGAAGCATTCGTTGCAGGAAGAGTTTGAATTTTTAGGTTTCACTGCGTTTTCTCAATATTGACAGATGCAGTTAGAACTCTAAATCAAACACGGTTTGTGGTAGCTTCTTGAAACTTGACACAATACAGTAGTTCTACGTTCTATCTCTAAGGTTTGTTTCCTCTTGATGTAGCCTCAAGCAGAGACTGGCGAATAACTCATTCAATGAAAGGCGTTGGTAGGCTGCCAAAAAACTACAGTCTCCTGAAATCACAACATATATTTTTTCTTCCGAACTTCATGATAACTTCAAGTAATGAGCAGTACACCAATCAAACTTGGATGCCCAAGTTTTGTTCTCCTAGGTTGAAGCATTCGTTTGCAGGAAGAGTTTGAATTTTTATGTTTCACTGCATTTTCTTCTATATTGACAGATGCAGTTAGAACTCTAAATCAAACACGGTTTGTGCTAGCCTCTTGAAACTTGACACAATACAGTAGTTCTACGTTCTAACTCTAAGGTTTGTTTCCTCTTGATGTAGCCTTAAGCAGAGACTGGCGAATAACACATTCAATGAAAGGCATTGTTAAGCTTTCAAAAAACTACCATCTCCTGAAATAACAACATATATTTTTTCTTCCGAACTTCATGATACTTTCAAGTAATGAGCAGTACACCAATCAAACTTGGATGCCCAAGTTTCGTTCTCCTATGTTGAAGCATTTGTTTGCAGGAACAGTTTGAATTTTTAGGTTTCACTCTGTTTTCTCCTATATTGACAGATGCAGTTCGAACTCTAAATCAAACACGGTTTGTGGTAGCTTCTTGAAACTTGACAGAATAAAGTAGTTCTACGTTCTATCCTAAGGTTTGTTTCCTCTTGATGTAGCCTTAAGCAGAGACTGGCGAATAACACTTTCAATGAAAGGCATTGTTAAGCTTCCAAAAAACTACCATCTCCTGAAATCTCAATATATATTTTTTTCATCCGACCTTCATGATAACTTCAAGTAATGAGCAGTACACCAATCAAACTTGGATGCCCAAGTTCGTTCTCCTAGGTTAAAGCATTCGTTTGCAGGAACAGTTTGAATTTTTAGGTTTCACTGCGTTTTCTCCTATATTGACAGATGCAGTTAGAACTCTAAATTAAACACGGTTTGTGGTAGCTTCTTGAAACGTGACACAATACAGTAGTTCTACGTTCTATCTCTAAGGTTTGTTTCCTCTTGATGTAGCCTTAAGCAGAGACTGGCGAATAAATCATTCAACGAAAGGCGTTGGTGGCTGCCAAAAAACTACAGTCTCCTGAAATCACAACATATATTTTTCTTCCGACCTTCATGATACTTTCAAGTAATGAGCAGTACACCAATCAAACTTGGATGTCCAAGTTTCGTTCTCCTAGCTTGAAGCATTCGTTTTGCGGGAACAGTTTGAATTTTTAGGTTTCACTGCGTTTTCTTCTATATTGACAGATACAGTTAGAACTCTAAATCAAACACGGTTTGTGCTAGCTTCTTGAAACTTGACACAATACAGTAGTTCTACGTTCTATCTCTAAGGTTTGTTTCCTCTTGATGTAGCCTTAAGCAGAGACTGGCGAATAACTCATTCAATGAAAGGCGTTGGTAGGCTGCCAAAAAACGACAGTCTCCTGAAATCACAACATATATTTTTTCTTCCGACCTTCATGATAACTTCAAGTAATGAGCAGTACACCAATCAAACTTGGATGTCCAAGTTTCGTTCTCCTAGGTTGAAGCATTCGTTTGCAGGAACAGTTTGAATTTTTAGGTTTCACTGCGTTTTCTCCTATATTGACAGATGCAGTTAGAACTCTAAATCAAACACGGTTTGTGGTAGCTTCTTGAAACTTGACACAATACAGTAGTTCTACGTTCTATCTCTAAGGTTTGTTTTTTCTTGATGTAGCCTTAAGCAGAGACTGGCGAATAACTCATTCAATGAAAGGCGTTGGTAGGCTGCCAAAAAACTACAGTCTCCCTGAAATCACAACATATATTTTTTCTTCCGACCTTCATGATAACTTCAAGTAATGAGCAGTACACCAATCAAACTTGGATGCCCAAGTTTCGTTCTCCTACATTGAAGCATTCGTTTGCAGGAACAGTTTGAATTTTCAGGTTTCACTCTGTTTTCTCTTATATTGACAGATGCATTTCGAACTCTAAATCAAACACGGTTTGTGGTAGCTTCTTGAAACTTGACAGAATAAAGTAGTTCTACGTTCTATCTCTAAGGTTTGTTTCCTCTTGATGTAGCCTTAAGCAGAGACTGGCGAATAACTCATTCAATGAAAGGCGTTGGTAGGCTGCCAAAAAACGACTGTCTCCTGAAATCACAACATATATTTTTTCTTCCGACCTTCATGATAACTTCAAGTAATGAGCAGTACACCAATCAAACTTGGATGTCCAAGTTTCGTTTTCCTAGGTTGAAGCATTCGTTTGCAGGAACAGTTTGAATTTTTAGGTTTCACTGCGTTTTCCTCCTATATTGACAGATGCAGTTAGAACTCTAAATCAAACACGGTTTGTGGTAGCTTCTTGAAACTTGACACAATACAGTAGTTCTACGTTCTATCTCTAAGGTTGGTTTTTCTTGATGTAGCCTTAAGCAGAGACTGGCGAATAACTCATTCAATGAAAGGCGTTGGTAGGCTGCCAAAAAACTACAGTCTCCTGAAATCACAACATATATTTTTTCTTCCGACCTTCATGATAACTTCAAGTAATGAGCAGTACACCAATCAAACTTGGATGTCCAAGTTTCGTTCTACTACATTGAAGCATTCGTTTGCAGGAACAGTTTGAATTTTCAGGTTTCACTCTGTTTTCTCTTATATGACAGATGCATTTCGAACTCTAAATCAAAACACGGTTTGTGGTAGCTTCTTGAAACTTGACACAATACAGTAGTTCTACGTTCTATCTCTAAGGTTTGTTTCCTCTTGATGTAGCCTTAAGCAGAGACTGGCGAATAACTCATTCAATGAAAGGCGTTGGTAGGCTGACAAAAAAACGACAGTCTCCTGAAATCACAACATATATTTTTTCTTCCGACCTTCATGATAACTTCAAGTAATGAGCAGTACACCAATCAAACTTGGATGTCCAAGTTTCGTTCTCCTAGGTTGAAGCATTCGTTTGCAGGAACAGTTTGAATTTTTAGGTTTCACTGCGTTTTCTCCTATATTGACAGATGCAGTTAGAACTCTAAATCAAACACGGTTTGTGGTAGCTTCTTGAAACTTGACACAATACAGTAGTTCTACGTTCTATCTCTAAGGTTTGTTTTTTCTTGATGTAGCCTTAAGCAGAGACTGGCGAATAACTCATTCAATGAAAGGCGTTGGTAGGCTGCCAAAAAACTACAGTCTCCTGAAATCACAACATATATTTTTTCTTCCGACCTTCATGATAACTTCAAGTAATGAGCAGTACACCAATCAAACTTGGATGCCCAAGTTTTCGTTCTCCTACATTGAAGCATTCGTTTGCAGGAACAGTTTGAATTTTCAGGTTTCACTCTGTTTTCTCTTATATTGACAGATGCATTTCGAACTCTAAACAAACACAGGTTTGAGGTAGCTTCTTGAAACTTGACAGAATAAAGTAGTTCTACGTTCTATCTCTAAGGTTTGTTTCCCTCTTGATGTAGCCTTAAGCAGAGACTGGCGAATAACACTTTCAATGAAAGGCATTGTTAAGCTTCCAAAAACTACCATCTCCTGAAATCTCAATATATATTTTTTCATCCGACCTTCATGATAACTTCAAGTAATGAGCAGTACACCAATCAAACTTGGATGCCCAAGTTTCGTTCTCCTAGGTTGAAGCATTCGTTTGCAGGAACAGTTTGAATTTTTAGGTTTCACTGCATTTTCTCCTATATTGACAGATGCAGTTAGAACTCTAAATTAAACACGGTTTGTGGTAGCTTCTTGAAACTTGACACAATACAGTAGTTCTACGTTCTATCTCTAGGGTTTGTTTACTCTTGATGTAGCCTTAAGCAGAGACTGGCGAATAACTCATTCAATGAAAGGCGTTGGTAGGCTGCCAAAAAACTACAGTCTCCTGAAATCAAAACATATATTTTTTCTTCCGACCTTCATGATACTTTCATGTAATGAGCAGTACACCAATCAAACTTGGATGTCCAAGTTTCGTTCTCCTAGGTTGAAGCATTCGTTTGCAGGAACAGTTTGAATTTTTAGGTTTCACTGCGTTTTCTTCTATATTGACAGATGCATTTCAAACTCTAAATCAAACACGGTTTGTGCTAGCTTCTTGAAACTTGACACAATAGAGTAGTTCTACGTTCTATCTCTAAGGTTTGTTTCCTTTTGATGTAGCCTTAAGCAGAGACTGGCGAATAACTCATTCATTGAAAGGCGTTGGTAGGCTGCCAAAAAACTACAGTCTCCTGAAATTACAACTATATTTTTTCTTCCGATATTCATGATACTTTCAAGTAATGAGCAGTACACCAATCAAACTTGGATGTCCAAGTTTCGTTCTCCTAGGTTGAAGCATTCATTTGCAGGAGAAGTTTGAATTTTTAGGTTTCCCTGCGTTTTCTCCTATATTGACAGATGCAGTTAGAACTCTAAATCAAACACGGTTTGTGGTAGCTTCTTGAAACTTGACACAATACAGTAGTTCTACGTTCTATCTCTAAGGTTTGTTTCCTCTTGATGTAGCCTTAAGCAGAGACTGGCGAATAACTCATTCAATGAAAGGCGTTGGTAGGCTGCCAAAAAACTACAGTCTCCTGAAATCACAACATATATTTTTTCTTACGACCTTCATGATACTTTCAAGTAATGAGCAGTACACCAATCAAACTTGGATGTCCAAGTTTCGTTCTCCTAGGTTGAAGCATTCGTTTGCAGGAACAGTTTGAATTTTTAGGTTTCACTGCGTTTTCTTCTATATTGACAGATGCATTTCAAACTCTAAATCAAACACCGGTTTGTGCTAGCTTCTTGAAACTTGACACAATACAGTAGTTCCACGTTCTATCTCTAAGGTTTGTTTCCTTTTGATGTAGCCTTAAGCAGAGACTGGCGAATAACTCATTCAATGAAATGCGTTGGTAGGCTGCCAAAAAACTACAGTCTCCTGAAATTACAACATATATTTTTTCTTCCGATATTCATGATACTTTCAAGTAATGAGCAGTACACCAATCAAACTTGGATGTCCAAGTTTCGTTCTCCTAGGTTGAAGCATTCGTTTGCAGGAACAGTTTGAATTTTTAGGTTTCCCTGCGTTTTCTCCTATATTGACAGATGCAGTTAGAACTCTAAATCAAACACGGTTTGTGGTAGCTTCTTGAAACTTGACACAATACAGTAGTTCTACGTTCTATCTCTAAGGTTTGTTTCCTCTTGATGTAGCCTTAAGCAGAGACTGGCGAATAACTCATTCAATGAAAGGCGTTGGTAGGCTGCCAAAAAACGACAGTCTCCTGAAATCACAACATATATTTTTTCTTACGACCTTCATGATACTTTCAAGTAATGAGCAGTACACCAATCAAACTTGGATGTCCAAGTTTCGTTCTCCTAGTTTGAAGCATTCGTTTGCAGGAACAGTTTGAATTTTTAGGTTTCCCTGCGTTTTCTCCTATATTGACAGATGCTGTTAGAACTCTAAATCAACACGGTTTGTGGTAGCTTCTTGAAACTTGACACAATACAGTAGTTCTACGTTCTATCTCTAAGGTTTGTTTCCTCTTGATGTAGCCTTAAGCAGAGACTGGCGAATAACTCATTCAATGAAAGGCGTTGGTAGGCTGCCAAAAAACTACAGTCTCCTGAAATCACAACATATATTTTTTTTTCCGACCTTCATGATACTTTCAAGTAATGAGCAGTACACCAATCAAACATGGATGCCCAAGTTTCGTTCTCCTAGGTTGAAGCACTCGTTTGCAGAACAGTTTGAATTTTCAGGTTTCACTGCGTTTCTCCCTATATTGACAGATGCAGTTAGAACTCTAAATCAAACACGGTTTGTGGTAGCTTCTTGAACTTGACACAATACAGTAGTTCTACGTTCTATCTCTAAGGTTTGTTTCCTCTTGATGTAGCCTTAAGCAGAGACTGGCGAATAACTCATTCAATGAAAGGCGTTGGTAGGCTGCCAAAATCTACAGTCTCCTGAAATCACAACATATATTTTTTCTTCCGACCTTCATGATACTTTCAAGTAATGAGTAGTACACCAATCAAACTTGGATGTCCATGTTTCGTTCTCCTAGGTTGAAGCATTCGTTTGCAGGAGAAGTTTGAATTTTAGGTTTCACTGCATTTTTTCTATATTGACAGATGCAGTTAGAACTCTAAATCAAACACGGTCTGTGCTAGCTTCTTGAAACTTGACACAATACAGTAGTTCTACGTTCTATCTCTAAGGTTTGTTTCCTTTTGATGTAGCCTTAAGCAGAGACTGGCGAATAACTCATTCAATTAAAGGCATTGTTAGGCTGCAAAAAAACTACAGTCTCCTGAAATCACAACATATATTTTTTCTTCCGACATTCATGATACTTTCAAGTAATGAGCAGTACACCAATCACACTTGGATGTCCATGTTTCGTTCTCCTAGGTTGAAGCATTCGTTTGCAGGAACAGTTTGAATTTTTAGGTTTCCCTGCGTTTTCTCCTATATTGACAGATGCAGTTAGAACTCTAAATCAAACACGGTTTGTGGTAGCTTCTTGAAACTTGACACAATACAGTAGTTCTACGTTCTATCTCTAAGGTTTGATTCCTCTTGATGTAGCCTCAAGCAGAGACTGGCGAATAACTCATTCAATGAAAGGCGTTGGTAGGCTGCCAAAAAACTACAGTCTCCTGAAATCACAACATATATTTTTTCTTCCGACCTTCATGATAACTTCAAGTAATGAGCAGTACACCAATCAAACTTGGATGCCCAAGTTTCGTTCTCCTAGGTTGAAGCATTCGTTTGCAGGAAGAGTTTGAATTTTTAGGTTTCACTGCGTTTTCTTCTATATTGACAGATGCAGTAGAACTCTAAATCAAACACGGTTTGTGCTAGCCTCTTGAAACTTGACACAATACAGTAGTTCTACGTTCTAACTCTAAGGTTTGTTTCCTCTTGATGTAGCCTTAAGCAGAGACTGGCGAATAACACATTCAATGAAAGGCATTGTTAAGCTTTCAAAAAACTACCATCTCCTGAAATAACAACATATATTTTTTCTTCTGAACTTCATGATACTTTCAAGTAATGAGCAGTACACCAATCACACTTGGATGCCCAAGTTTCGTTCTCCTATGTTGAAGCATTTGTTTGCAGGAACAGTTTGAATTTTTAGGTTTCACTCTGTTTTCTCCTATATTGACAGATGCATTTCGAACTCTAAATCAAACACGGTTTGTGGTAGCTTCTTGAAACTTGACAGAATAAAGTAGTTCTACGTTCTATCCCTAAGGTTTGTTTCCTCTTGATGTAGCCTTAAGCAGAGACTGGCGAATAACACTTTCAATGAAAGGCATTGTTAAGCTTCCAAAAAACTACCATCTCCTGAAATCCAATATATATTTTTTCATCCGACCTTCATGATAACTTCAAGTAATGAGCAGTACACCAATCAAACTTGGATGCCCAAGTTTCGTTCTCCTAGGTTAAAGCATTCGTTTGCAGGAACAGTTTGAATTTTTAGGTTCCCTGCGTTTTCTCCTATATTGACAGATGCAGTTAGAACTCTAAATCAAACACGGTTTGTGGTAGCTTCTTGAAACTTGACACAATACAGTAGTTCTACGTTCTATCTCTAAGTTTTGATTCCTCTTGATGTAGCCTCAAGCAGAGACTGGCGAATAACTCATTCAATGAAAGGCGTTGGTAGGCTGCCAAAAAACTACAGTCTCCTGAAATCACAACATATATTTTTTCTTTCCGACCTTCATGATAACTTCAAGTAATGAGCAGTACACAATCAAACTTGGATGCCCAAGTTTCGTTCTCCTAGGTTGAAGCATTCGTTTGCAGGAAGAGTTTGAATTTTTAGGTTTCACTGCGTTTTCTTCTATATTGACAGATGCAGTTAGAACTCTAAATCAAACACGGTTTGTGCTAGCCTCTTGAAACTTGACACAATACAGTAGTTCTACGTTCTAACTCTAAGGTTTGTTTCCTCTTGATGTAGCCTTAAGCAGAGACTGGCTAATAACAATTTCAATGGAAAGGCATTGTTAAGCTTTCAAAAAACTACCATCTCCTGAAATAACAACATATATTTTTTCTTCTGAACTTTCATGATACTTTCAAGTAATGTGCAGTACACCAATCACACTTGGATGCCCAAGTTTCGTTCTCCTATGTTGAAGCATTGTTTGCAGGAACAGTTTGAATTTTTAGGTTTCACTCTGTTTTCTCCTATATTGACAGATGCATTTCGAACTCTAAATCAAACACGGTTTGTGGTAGCTTCTTGAAACTTGACAGAATAAAGTAGTTCTACGTTCTATCCCTAAGGTTTGTTTCCTCTTGATGTAGCCTTAAGCAGAGACTGGCGAATAACACTTTCAATGAAAGGCATTGTTAAGCTTCCAAAAAACTACCATCTCCTGAATCTCAATATATATTTTTTCATCCGACCTTCATGATAACTTCAAGTAATGAGCAGTACACCAATCAAACTTGGATGCCCAAGTTTCGTTCTCCTAGGTTAAAGCATTCGTTTGCAGGAACAGTTTGAATTTTTAGGTTTCACTGCGTTTTCTCCTATATTGACAGATGCAGTTAGAACTCTAAATCAACACGGTTTGTGTAGCTTCTTGAAACTTGACACAATACAGTAGTTCTACGTTCTATCTCTAAGGTTTGTTTCCTCTTGATGTAGCCTTAAGCAGAGACTGGCAAATAACTCTTTCAAGGAAAGGCGTTGGTGGCTGCCAAAAAACTACAGTCTCCTGAAATCACAACATATATTTTTTCTTCCGACCTTATGATACTTTCAAGTAATGAGCAGTACACCAATCAAACTTGGATGTCCAAGTTTCGTTCTCCTAGGTTGAAGCATTCGTTTGCAGGAACAGTTTGAATTTTTAGGTTTCACTGCGTTTTCTTCTATATTGACAGATGCAGTTAGAACTCTAAATCAAACACGGTTTGTGCTAGCTTCTTGAAAACTTGACACAATACAGTAGTTCTACCTTCTATCTCTAAGGTT
This sequence comes from Callospermophilus lateralis, assembly GCF_048772815.1. Taxonomy (NCBI): domain Eukaryota; kingdom Metazoa; phylum Chordata; class Mammalia; order Rodentia; family Sciuridae; genus Callospermophilus; species Callospermophilus lateralis. The sequence goes on from NW_027514885.1 coordinate 109,180, forward strand.
TGTTTCCTCTTGATGTAGCCTTAAGCAGAGACTGGCGAATAACTCATTCAATGAAAGGCATTGTTAGGCTGCCAAAAAACTACAGTCTCCTGAAATCACAACATATATTTTTTCTTCCGACCTTCATGATACTTTCAAGTAATGAGCAGTACACCAATCAAACTTGGATGTCCAAGTTTCGTTCTCCTAGGTTGAAGCATTCGTTTGCAGGAACAGTTTGAATTTTTAGGTTTCCCTGCATTTTCTCCTATATTGACAGATGCAGTTAGAACTCTAAATCAAACACGGTTTGTGGTAGCTTCTTGAAACTTGACACAATACAGTAGTTCTACGTTCTATCTCTAAGGTTTGTTTCCTCTTGATGTAGCCTTAAGCAGAGACTGGCGAATAACTCATTCAACGAAAGGCGTTGGTGGCTGCCAAAAAACTACAGTCTCCTGAAATCACAACATATATTTTTTCTTCCGACCTTCATGATACTTTCAAGTAATGAGCAGTACACCAATCAAACTTGGATGTCCAAGTTTCGTTCTCCTAGCTTGAAGCATTCGTTTGCAGGAACAGTTTGAATTTTTAGGTTTCACTGCGTTTTCTTCTATATTGACAGATGCAGTTAGAACTCTAAATCAAACACGGTTTGTGCTAGCTTCTTGAAACTTGACACAATACAGTAGTTCTACGTTCTATCTCTAAGGTTTGTTTCCTCTTGATGTAGCCTTAAGCAGAGACTGGCGAATAACTCATTCAATGAAAGGCGTTGGTAGGCTGCCAAAAAACGACAGTCTCCTGAAATCACAACATATATTTTTTCTTCCGACCTTCATGATAACTTCAAGTAATGAGCAGTACACCAATCAAACTTGGATGTCCAAGTTTCGTTCTCCTAGGTTGAAGCATTCGTTTGCAGGAACAGTTTGAATTTTTAGGTTTCACTGCGTTTTCTCCTATATTGACAGATGCAGTTAGAACTCTAAATCAAACACGGTTTGTGGTAGCTTCTTGAAACTTGACACAATACAGTAGTTCTACGTTCTATCTCTAAGGTTTGTTTTTTCTTGATGTAGCCTTAAGCAGAGACTGGCGAATAACTCATTCAATGAAAGGCGTTGGTAGGCTGCCAAAAACTACAGTCTCCTGAAATCACAACATATATTTTTCTTCCGACCTTCATGATAACTTCAAGTAATGAGCAGTACACCAATCAAACTTGGATGCCCAAGTTTCGTTCTCCTACATTGAAGCATTCGTTTGCAGGAACAGTTTGAATTTTCAGGTTTCACTCTGTTTTTCTTATATTGACAGATGCATTTCGAACTCTAAATCAAACACGGTTTGTGGTAGCTTCTTGAAACTTGACAGAATAAAGTAGTTCTACGTTCTATCTCTAAGGTTTGTTTCCTCTTGATGTAGCCTTAAGCAGAGACTGGCGAATAACACTTTCAATGAAAGGCATTGTTAAGCTTCCAAAAAACTACCATCTCCTGAAATCTCAATATATATTTTTTCATCCGACCTTCATGATAACTTCAAGTAATGAGCAGTACACCAATCAAACTTGGATGCCCAAGTTTCGTTCTCCTAGGTTGAAGCATTCGTTTGCAGGAACAGTTTGAATTTTTAGGTTTCACTGCATTTTCTCCTATATTGACAGATGCAGTTAGAACTCTAAATTAAACACGGTTTGTGGTAGCTTCTTGAAACTTGACCCAATACAGTAGTTCTACGTTCTATCTCTAGGGTTTGTTTCCTCTTGATGTAGCCTTAAGCAGAGACTGGCGAATAACTCATTCAATGAAAGGCGTTGGTAGGCTGCCAAAAAACTACAGTCTCCTGAAATCAAAACATATATTTTTTCTTCCGACCTTCATGATACTTTCAAGTAATGAGCAGTACACCAATCAAACTTGGATGTCCAAGTTTCGTTCTCCTAGGTTGAAGCATTCGTTTGCAGGAACAGTTTGAATTTTTAGGTTTCACTGCGTTTTCTTCTATATTGACAGATGCGTTTCAAACTCTAAATCAAACACGGTTGTGCTAGCTTCTTGAAACTTGACACAATACAGTAGTTCTACGTTCTATCTCTAAGGTTTGTTTCCTTTGATGTAGCCTTAAGCAGAGACTGGCGAATAACTCAGTCAATGAAAGGCGTTGGTAGGCTGCCAAAAAACTACAGTCTCCTGAAATTACAACATATATTTTTTCTTCCGATATTCATGATACTTTCAAGTAATGAGCAGTACACCAATCAAACTTGGATGTCCAAGTTTCGTTCTCCTAGGTTGAAGCATTCATTTG
>NW_027514886.1:0-111204 GCF_048772815.1 Callospermophilus lateralis
GAGTGAAAATTGGGCAGCTAAGTGGACTTAGTGAACTGATCATTACCACAGAGATCATCAAGGTCGGATGAAAAAAAATTTGCCGAGTATTCAGAAAACCAGTAGTATTTTGCAAGCTTGGAACACCTTTCCAATGAATGTGTTTTACGCAGTCTTTGCTTGTGGCTATTTCAAGAGGAAACAAACCACAAAGAAAGAACTTAGAACTACTTTATTTTGTCAAGTTTCAAGGAGCTAGCACAAACCGTGTTTGATTTAGACTTAAAAAACACATCTATCTGTATAGGAGGAAATAGAGTGAAACCTAAAAATTCAAACTGTTACTGGTAACGAACGCTTCATCCTAGAAGAGTGAAAGTTGGGCAGCTAAGTGGACTTAGTGAACTGATCATTACCACAGAGATCATCAAGGTCGGATGAAAAAAAATTTGCTGAGTATTCAGAAAACCAGTAGTATTTTGGAAGCTTGGAACACCTTTCCAAAAAAGGTTTTTTACGCAGTGTTTGCTTGTGGCTATTTCAAGAGGAAACAAACCACAAAGACAGAACTTAGAACTACTTTATTTTGTCAAGTTTCAAGGAGCTAGCACAAACCGTGTTTGATTTAGACTTCCAAGCACATCTATATATATAGGAGGAAATAGAGTGAAACCTAAAAACTCAAACTGTTACTGGTAACGAACGCTTCATCCTAGAAGAGGGAAAGTTGGGCAGCTAAGTGGACTTAGTGAACTGATCATTACCACAGAGATCACCAAGGTCGGATGAAAAAAAATTTGCCGAGTATTCAGAAAACCAGTAGTATTTTGGAAGTTTGGAACACCTTTCCAATGAATGTGTTTTACACAGTCTTTGCTTGTACCTATTTCAAGAGGAAACAAACCACAAAGAGAGAACTTAGAACAACTATATTTTGTCAAGTTTCAAGGAGCTAGAACAAACCGTGATTGATTTAGACTTAAAAAACACATCTATCTGTATAGGAGGAAATAGAGTGAAACCTAAAAATTCAAACTGTTACTGGTAACGAACCCTTCATCCTAGAAGAGTGAAAATTGGGCAGCTAAGTGGACTTAGTGGACTGATCATTACCACAGAGATCATCAAGGTCGGATGAAAAAAATTTGCCGAGTATTCCGAAAACCAGTAGTTTTTTTAAGCTTGGCACATCTTTCCAATGAATGTGTTTTACGCAGTCTTTGCTTGTGCCTATTTCAAGAGGAAACAAACCACAAAGACAGAACTTAGAACTACTTTATTTTGTCATGTTTCAAGGAGCTAGCACAAACCGTGTTTGATTTAGACTTAAAAAACACATCTATCTGTATAGGAGGAAATAGAGTGAAACCTAAAAATTCAAACTGTTACTGGTAACGAACGCTTCATCCTAGAAGAGTGAAAATTGGGCAGCTAAGTGGACTTAGTGAACTGATCATTACCACAGAGATCATCAAGGTCGGATGAAAAAAAATTTGCCGAGTATTCAGAAAACCAGTAGTATTTTGCAAGCTTGGAACACCTTTCCAATGAATGTGTTTTACGCAGTCTTTGCTTGTGGCTATTTCAAGAGGAAACAAACCACAAAGACAGAACTTAGAACTACTTTATTTTGTCAAGTTTCAAGGAGCTAGCACAAACCGTGTTTGATTTAGACTTAAAAAACACATCTATCTGTATAGGAGGAAATAGAGTGAAAACTAAAAATTCAAACTGTTACTGGTAACGAACGCTTCATCCTAGAAGAGTGAAAGTTGGGCAGCTAAGTGGACTTAGTGAACTGATCATTACCACAGAGATCATCAAGGTCGGATGAAAAAAAATTTGCTGAGTATTCAGAAAACCAGTAGTATTTTGGAAGCTTGGAACACCTTTCCAATGAATGTGTTTTACGCAGTCTTTGCTTGTGGCTATTTCAAGAGGAAACAAACCACAAAGACAGAACTTAGAACTACTTTATTTTGTCAAGTTTCAAGGAGCTAGCACAAACCGTGTTTGATTTAGACTTAAAAAACCCATTTATCTGTTTAGGAGGAAATAGAGTGAAACCTAAAAATTCAAACTGTTACTGGTAACGAACGCTTCATTGTAGAAGAATGAATATTGGGCTGGTAAGTGGACTTAGTGAACTGATCATTACCACAGAGATCATCAAAGTCGGATGAAAAAAAATTTGCCGAGTATTCAGAAAACCAGTAGCATTTTGGAAGCTTGGAACACCTTTCCAATAAAGGTGTTTTACGCAGTCTTTGCTTGTGGCTATTTCAAGAGGAAACAAACCACAAAGACAGAACTTAGAACTACTTTATTTTGTCAACTTTCAAGGAGCTAGCACAAACCGTGTTTGATTTAGACTTCCAAACACATCTATATATATAGGAGGAAATAGAGTGAAACCTAAAAACTCAAACTGTTACTGGTAACGAACGCTTCATCCTAGAAGAGTGAATATTGGGCAGCTAAGTGGACTAAGTAAACTGATCATTACCACAGAGATCATCAAGGTCGGATGAAAAAAAATTTGCCGAGTATTCAGAAAACCAGTAGTTTTTTGGAAGCTTGGCACACCTTTCCAATGAAGGTGTTTTACGCAGTGTTTGCATGTGGCTATTTCAAGAGAAAACAAACCAGAGAGACAGAACTTAGAACTACTTTATTTTGTCAAGTTTCAAGGAGCTATCACAAACCGTGTTTGATTTAGACTTAAAAAACACATCTATCTGTATAGGAGGAAATAGAGTGAAACCTAAAACTTCAAACTGTTACTGGTAACGAACGCTTCATCCTAGAAGAGTGAAAGTTGGGCAGCTAAGTGGACTTAGTGAACTGATCATTACCACAGAGATCATCAAGGTCGGATGAAAAAAAATTTGCCGCGTATTCAGAAAACCAGTAGTATTTTGGAAGATTGGAACAACTTTCCAATGAATGTGTTTTACACAGTCTTTGCTTGTGGCTATTTCAAGAGGAAACAAATCACAAAGACAGAACTTAGAACTACTTTATTTTGTCAAGTTTCAAGGAGCTAGCACAAACCGTGTTTGATTTAGACTTAAAAAACACATCTATCTGTATAGGAGGAAATAGAGTGAAACCTAAAAATTCAAACTGTTACTGGTAACGAACGATTCATCGTAGAAGAGTGAAAATTGGGCAGGTAAGTTGACTTAGTGAACTGATCATTACCACAGAGACCATCAAGGTCGGATGAAAAAAAATTTGCCGAGTAATCAGAAAACCAGTAGTATTTTCGAAGCTTGGAACACCTTTCCAATGAATGTGTTTTACGCAGTCTTTGCTTGTGGCTATTTCAAGAGGAAACAAACCACAAAGCAGAACTTAGAACTACTTTATTTTGTCAAGTTTCAAGGAGCTAGCACAAACCGTGTTTGATTTAGACTTAAAAAACACATCTATCTGTATAGGAGGAAATAGAGTGAAACCTAAAAATTCAAACTGTTACTGGTAACGAACGCTTCATCCTAGAAGAGTGAAAATTGGGCAGCTAAGGGGACTTAGTGAACTGATCATTACCACAGAGATCATCAAGGTCGGATGAAAAAAAATTTGCCGAGTATTCAAAAAACCAGTAGTATTTTGGAAGCTTGGAACACCTTTCCAATGAATGTGTTTTACGCAGTCTTTGCTTGTGGCTATATCAAGAGGAAACAAACCACAAAGACAGAACTTAGAACTACTTTATTTTGTCAAGTTTCAAGGAGCTAGCACAAACCGTGTTTGATTTAGACTTAAAAAACACATCTATCTGAATAGGAGGAAATAGAGTGAAACCTAAAAATTCAAACTGTTACTGGTAACGAACGCTTCATCCTAGAAGAGTGAAAGTTGGGCAGCTAAGTGGACTTAGTGAACTGATCATTACCACAGAGATCATCAAGGTCGGATGAAAAAAAATTTGCCGAGTATTCAGAAAACCAGTAGTATTTTGGAAGCTTGGAACACCTTTCCAATGAATGTGTTTTACGCAGTCTTTGCTTGTGGCTATTTCAAGAGGAAACAAACCACAAAGACAGAACTTAGAACTACTTTATTTTGTCAAGTTTCAAGGAGCTAGCACAAACCGTGTTTGATTTAGACTTAAAAAACACATCTATCTGTATAGGAGGAAATAGAGTGAAACCTAAAAATTCAAACTGTTACTGGTAACGAACGCTTCATTGTAGAAGAGTGAAAATTGGGCTGGTAAGTGGACTTAGTGAACTGATCCTTACCACAGAGATCATCAAGGTCGGATGAAAAAAAATTTGCCGAGTATTCAGAAAACCAGTAGTATTTTGGAAGCTTGGAACACCTTTCCAATGAATGTGTTTTACGCAGTCTTTGCTTGTGGCTATTTCAAGAGGATACAAACCACAAAGACAGAACTTAGAACTACTTTATTTTGTCAAGTTTCAAGGAGCTAGCACAAACCGTGTTTGATTTAGACTTAAAAAACACATCTATCTGTATAGGAGGAAATAGAGTGAAACCTAAAAATTCAAACTGTTACTGGTAACGAACGCTTCATCCTAGAAGAGTGAAAATTGGGCAGCTAAGTGGACTTAGTGAACTGATCATTACCACAGAGATCATCAAGGTCGGATGAAAAAATATTTGCCGAGTATTCAGAAAACCAGTAGTATTTTCGAAGCTTGGAACACCTTTCCAATGAATGTGTTTTACGCAGTCTTTGCTTGTGGCTATTTCAAGAGGAAACAAACCACAAAGACAGAACTCAGAACTACTGTATTTTGTCAAGATTCAAGGAGCTAGCACAAACCGTGTTTGATTTAGACTTAAAAAACACATCTATCTGTATAGGAGGAAATAGAGTGAAGCCTAAAAATTCAAACTGTTACTGGTAACGAACGCTTCATCCTAGAAGAGTGAAAATTGGGCAGCTAAGTGGACTTAGTGAACTGATCATTACCACAGAGATCATCAAGGTCGGATGAAAAAAAATTTGCCGAGTATTCAGAAAACCAGTAGTATTTTGGAAGCTTGGAACACCTTTCCAATGAATGTGTTTTACGCAGTCTTTGCTTGTGGCTATTTCAAGAGGAAACAAACCACAAAGACAGAACTTAGAACTACTTTAGTTTGTCAAGTTTCAAGGAGCTAGCACAAACCGTGTTTGATTTAGACTAAAAAAACACATCTATCTGTATAGGAGGAAATAGAGTGAAACCTAAAAATTCAACCTGTTACTGGTAACGAACGCTTCATCCTAGAAGAGTGAAAATTGGGCAGCTAAGTGGACTTAGTGAACTGATCATTACCACAGAGACCATCAAAGTCGGATGAAAAAAAATTTGCCGAGTATTCAGAAAACCAGTAGTATTTTCGAAGCTTGGAACACCTTTCCAATGAATGTGTTTTACGCAGTCTTTGCTTGTGGCTATTTCAAGAGGAAACAAACCACAAAGCAGAACTTAGAACTACTTTATTTTGTCAAGTTTCAAGGAGCTAGCACAAACCGTGTTTGATTTAGACTTAAAAAACACATCTATCTGTATAGGAGGAAATAGAGTGAAACCTAAAAATTCAAACTGTTACTGGTAACGAACGCTTCATCCTAGAAGAGTGAAAATTGGGCAGCTAAGGGGACTTAGTGAACTGATCATTACCACAGAGATCATCAAGGTCGGATGAAAAAAAATTTGCCGAGTATTCAGAAAACCAGTAGTATTTTGGAAGCTTGGAACACCTTTCCAATGAATGTGTTTTACGCAGTCTTTGCTTGTGGCTATATCAAGAGGAAACAAACCACAAAGACAGAACTTAGAACTACTTTATTTTGTCAAGTTTCAAGGAGCTAGCACAAACCGTGTTTGATTTAGACTTAAAAAACACATCTATCTGTATAGGAGGAAATAGAGTGAAACCTAAAAATTAAAACTGTTACTGGTAACGAACGCTTCATCCTAGAAGAGTGAAAGTTGGGCAGCTAAGTGGACTTAGTGAACTGATCATTACCACAGAGATCATCAAGGTCGGATGAAAAAAAATTTGCCGAGTATTCAGAAAATCAGTAGTATTTTGGAAGCTTGGAACACCTTTCCAATGAATGTGTTTTACGCAGTCTTTGCTTGTGGCTATTTCAAGAAGAAACAAACCACAAAGACAGAACTTAGAACTACTTTATTTTGTCAAGTTTCAAGGAGCTAGCACAAACCGTGTTTGATTTAGACTTAAAAAACACATCTATCTGTATAGGAGGAAATGGAGTGAAACCTAAAAATTCAAACTGTTACTGGTATCGAACGCTTCATTGTAGAAGAGTGAAAATTGGGCTGGTAAGTGGACTTAGTGAACTGATCCTTACCACAGAGATCATCAAGGTCGGATGAAAAAAAATTTGCCGAGTATTCAGAAAACCAGTAGTATTTTGGAAGCTTGGAACACCTTTCCAATGAATGTGTTTTACGCAGTCTTTGCTTGTGGCTATTTCAAGAGGATACAAACCACAAAGACAGAACTTAGAACTACTTTATTTTGTCAAGTTTCAAGGAGCTAGCACAAACCGTGTTTGATTTAGACTTAAAAAACACATCTATCTGTATAGGAGGAAATAGAGTGAAACCTAAAAATTCAAACTGTTACTGGTAACGAACGCTTCATCATAGAAGAGTGAAAATTGGGCAGCTAAGTGGACTTAGTGAACTGATCATTACCACAGAGATCATCAAGGTCGGATGAAAAAAAATTTGCCGAGTATTCAGAAAACCAGTAGCATTTTGGAAGCTTGGAACACCTTTCCAATAAAGGTGTTTTACGCAGTCTTTGCTTGTGGCTATTTCAAGAGGAAACAAACCACAAAGACAGAACTTAGAACTACTTTATTTTGTCAAGTTTCAAGGAGCTAGCACAAACCATGTTTGATTTAGACTTAAAAAACACATCTATCTGTATAGGAGGAAATAGAGTGAACCCTAAAAATTCAAACTGTTACTCGTAACGAACGCTTCCTCCTAGAAGAGTGAAAGTTGGGCAGCTAAGTGGACTTAGTGAACTGATCATTACCACAGAGATCATCAAGGTCGGATGAAAAAAAATTTGCCGAGTATTCAGAGAACCAGTAGTATTTTGGAAGCTTGAACACCTTTCAAATGAATGTGTTTTACGCAGTCTTTGCTTGTGGCTATTTCAAGAGGAAACAAACCACAAAGACAGAACTTAGAACTACTTTATTTTGTCAAGTTTCAAGGAGCTAGCACAAACCGTGTTTGATTTAGACTTAAAAAACACATCTATCTGTATAGGAGGAAATAGAGTGAAACCTAAAAATTCAAACTGTTACTGGTAACGAACGCTTCATTGTAGAAGAGTGAAAATTGGGCTGGTAAGTGGACTTAGTGAACTGATCCTTACCACAGAGATCATCAAGGTCGGATGAAAAAAAATTTGCCGAGTATTCAGAAAACCAGTAGTATTTTGGAAGCTTGGAACACCTTTCCAATGAATGTGTTTTACGCAGTCGTTGCTTTTGGCTATTTCAAGAGGATACAAACCACAAAGACAGAACTTAGAACTACTTTATTTTGTCAAGTTTCAAGGAGCTAGCACAAACCGTGTTTGATTTAGACTTAAAAAACACAGCTATCTGTATAGGAGGAAATAGAGTGAAACCTAAAAATTCAAACTGTTACTGGTAACGAATGCTTCATCCTAGAAGAGTGAAAATTGGGCAGCTAAGTGGACTTAGTGAACTGATCATTACCACAGAGATCATCAAGGTCGGATGAAAAAAAATTTGCCGAGTATTCAGAAAACCAGTAGTATTTTCGAAGCTTGGAACACCTTTCCAATGAATGTGTTTTACGCAGTCTTTGCTTGTGGCTATTTCAAGAGGAAACAAACCACAAAGACAGAACTTAGAACTACTTTAGTTTGTCAAGTTTCAAGGAGCTAGCACAAACCGTGTTTGATTTAGACTAAAAAAACACATCTATCTGTATAGGAGGAAATAGAGTGAAACCTAAAAATTCAACCTGTTACTGGTAACGAACGCTTCATCCTAGAAGAGTGAAAATTGGGCAGCTAAGTGGACTTAGTGAACTGATCATTACCACAGAGATCATCAAGGTCGGATGAAAAAAAATTTGCCGAGTATTCAGAAAACCAGTAGTTTTTTAGAAGCTTGGAACACCTTTCCAATGAATGTGTTTTACGCAGTCTTTGCTTGTGGCTATTTCAAGAGGAAACAAACCACAAAGACAGAACTTAGAACTACATTATTTTGTCAAGTTATAGGAGCTAGCACAAACCGTGTTTGATTTAGACTTAAAAAACACATCTATCTGTATAGGAGGAAATAGAGTGAAACCTAAAAATTCAAACTGTTACTGGTAACGAACGCTTCATCCTAGAAGAGTGAAAGTTGGGCAGCTAAGTGGACTTAGTGAACTGATCATTAACACAGAGACCATCAAGGTCGGATGAAAAAAAATTTGCCGAGTATTCAGAAAACCAGCAGTATTTTGGAAGCTTGGAACACCTTTCCAATGAATGTGTTTTACGCAGTCTTTGCTTGTGGCTATTTCAAGAGGAAACAAACCACAAAGACAGAACTTAGAACTACTTTATTTTGTCAAGTTTCAAGGAGCTAGCACAAACCGTGTTTGATTTAGACTTAAAAAACACATCTATCTGTATAGGAGGAAATAGAGTGAAACCTAAAAATTCAAACTGTTACTGGTAACGAACGCTTCATCCTAGAAGAGTGAAAATTGGGCAGCTAAGTGGACTTAGTGAACTCATCATTACCACAGAGATCATCAAGGTCGGATGAAAAAAAATTTGCCGAGTATTCAGAAAACCAGTAGTATTTTGGAAGCTTGGAACACCTTTCCAATAAAGGTGTTTTACACAGTCTTTGCTTGTGGCTATTTCAAGAGGAAACAAACCACCAAGACAGAACTTAGAACTACTTTATTTTGTCAAGTTTCAAGGAGCTAGCACAAACTGTGTTTGATTTAGACTTAAAAAACACATCTATCTGTATAGGAGGAAATAGAGTGAAACCTAAAAATTCAAACTGTTACTGGTAACGAACGCTTCATCCTAGAAGAGTGAAAGTTGGGCAGCTAAGTGGACTTAGTGAACTGATCATTACCACAGAGATCATCAAGGTCGGATGAAAAAAAATTTGCCGAGTATTCAGAAAACCAGTAGCATTTTGAAAGCTTGGAACACCTTTCCAATAAAGGTGTTTTACGCAGTGTTTGCTTGTGGCTATTTCAAGAGGAAACAAACCACAAAGACAGAACTTAGAACTACTTTATTTTGTCAAGTTTCAAGGAGCTAGCACAAACCATGTTTGATTTAGACTTATAAAACACATTTATCTGTATAGGAGGAAATAGAGTGAAACCTAAAAATTCAAACTGTTACTGGTAACGACCGCTTCATCCTAGAAGAGTGAAAGTTGGGCAGCTAAGTGGACTTAGTGAACTGATCATTACCCCAGAGAGCATCAAAGTAGGATGAAAGAAAATTTGCCGAGTATTCAGAAAACCAGTAGCATTTTGGAAGCTTGGAACACCTTTCCAATAAAGGTGTTTTACGCAGTCTTTGCTTGTGGCTATTTCAAGAGGAAACAAACCACAAAGACAGAACTTAGAACTACTTTATTTTGTCAAGTTTCAAGGAGCTAGCACAAACCATGTTTGATTTAGACTTAAAAAACACATCTATCTGTATAGGAGGAAATAGAGTGAACCCTAAAAATTCAAACTGTTACTCGTAAGGAACGCTTCATCCTAGAAGAGTGAAAGTTGGGCAGCTAAGTGGACTTAGTGAACTGATCATTACCACAGAGATCATCAAGGTCGGATGAAAAAAAATTTGCCGAGTATTCAGAGAACCAGTAGTATTTTGGAAGCTTGAACACCTTTCAAAATAATGTGTTTTACGCAGTCTTTGCTTGTGGCTATTTCAAGAGGAAACAAACCACAAAGACAGAACTTAGAACTACTTTATTTTGTCAAGTTTCAAGGAGCTAGCACAAACCGTGTTTGATTTAGACTTAAAAAACACATCTATCTGTACAGGAGGAAATAGAGTGAAACCTAAAAATTCAAACTGTTACTGGTAACGAACGCTTCATCCTAGAAGAGTGAAAATTGGGCAGCTAAGTGGACTTAGTGAACTGATCATTACCACAGAGATCATCAAGGTCGGATGAAAAATAATTTGCCGAGTATTCAGAAAACCAGTAGTATTTTGGAAGCTTGGAACACCTTTCCAATAAAGGTGTTTTACGCAGTCTTTGCTTGTGGCTATTTCAAGAGGAAACAAACCACAAAGACAGAACTTAGAACTACTTTATTTTGTCAAGTTTCAAGGAGCTAGCACAAACCGTGTTTGATTTAGACTTAAAAAACACATCTATCTGTATAGGAGGAAATAGAGTGAAACCTAAAAATTCAAACTGTTACTGGTAACGAACGCTTCATCCTAGAAGAGTGAAAATTGGGCAGCTAAGTGGAATTAGTGAACTGATCATTACCACAGAGATCATCAAGGTCGGATGAAAAATAAATTGCCGAGTATTCAGAAAACCAGTAGTATTTTGGAAGCTTGGAACACCTTTCCAATAAAGGTGTTTTACGCAGTCTTTGCTTGTGGCTATTTCAAGAGGAAACAAAGCACAAAGACAGAACTTAGAACTACTTTATTTTGTCAAGTTTCAAGGAGCTAGCACAAACCGTGTTTGATTTAGACTTAAAAAACACGTCTATCTGTATAGGAGGAAAAAGAGTGAAACCTAAAATTTCAAACTGTTACTGGTAACGAACGCTTCATCCTAGAAGAGTGAATGTTGGGCAGCTAAGTGGAATTAGTGAACTGATCATTACCACAGAGATCATCAAGGTCGGATGAAAAAAAATTTGCCGAGTATTCAGAAAACCAGTAGTATTTTGCAAGCTTGGAACACCTTTCCAATGAATGTGTTTTACGCAGTCTTTGCTTGTGGCTATTTCAAGAGGAAACAAACCACAAAGACAGAACTCAGAACTACTTTATTTTGTCATGTTTCAAGGAGCTAGCACAAACCGTGTTTGATTTAGACTTAAAAAACACATCTATCTGTATAGGAGGAAATAGAGTGAAACCTAAAAATTCAAACTGTTACTGGTAACGAACGCTTCATCCTAGAAGAGTGAAAATTGGGCAGCTAAGTGGACTTAGTGAACTGATCATTACCACAGAGATCATCAAGGTCGGATGAAAAAAAATTTGCCGAGTATTCAGAAAACCAGTAGTATTTTGGAAGCTTGGAACACCTTTCCAATGAATGTGTTTTACGCAGTCTTTGCTTGTGGCTATTTCAAGAGGAAACAAACCACAAAGACAGAACTTAGAACTACTTTATTTTGTCAAGTTTCAAGGAGCTAGCACAAACCGAGTTTGATTTAGACTTAAAAAACACATCTATCTGTATAGGAGGAAATAGAGTGAAACCTAAAAATTCAAACTGTTACTGGTAACGAACGCTTCATCCTAGAAGAGTGAAAATTGGGCAGCTAAGTGGACTTAGTGAACTGATCATTACCACAGAGATCATCAAGGTTTGATGAAAAAAAATTTGCCGAGTATTCAGAAAACCAGTAGTATTTTGGAAGCTTGGAACACCTTTCCAATGAATGTGTTTTACGCAGTCTTTGCTTGTGGCTATTTAAAGAGGAAACAAACCACAAAGACAGAACTTAGAACTACTTTATTTTGTCAAGTTTCAAGGAGCTAGCACAAACCGTGTTTGATTTAGACTGAAAAAACACATCTATCTGTATAGGAGGAAATAGAGTGAAACCTAAAAATTCAAACTGTTACTGGTAACGAACGCTTCATCCTAGAAGAGTGAAAATTGGGCAGCTAAGTGGACTTAGTGAACTGATAATTACCACAGAGATCATCAAGTTCGGATGAAAAAAAATTTGCCGAGTATTCAGAAAACCAGTATTGTTTTGGAAGCTTGGAACACCTTTCCAAAAAAGGTGTTTTACGCAGTGTTTGCTTGTGGCTATTTCAAGAGGAAAAAAACCACAAAGACAGAACTTAGAACTACTTTATTTTGTCAAGTTTCAAGGAGCTAGCACAAACCGTGTTTGATTTAGACTTCCAAGCACATCTATATATATAGGAGGAAATAGAGTGAAACCTAAAAATTCAAACTGTTACTGGTAACGAACGCTTCATCCTAGAAGAGTGAAAATTGGGCAGCTAAGTGGACTTAGTGAACTGATCATTACCACAGAGATCATCAAGGTCGGATGAAAAAAAATTTGCCGAGTATTCAGAAAACCAGTAGCATTTTGAAAGCTTGGAACACCTTTCCAATAAAGGTGTTTTACGCAGTGTTTGCTTGTGGCTATTTCAAGAGGAAACAAACCACAAAGACAGAACTTAGAACTACTTTATTTTGTCAAGTTTCAACGAGCTAGCACAAACCGTGTTTGATTTAGACTTATAAAACACATTTATCTGTATAGGAGGAAATAGAGTGAAACCTAAAAATTCAAACTGTTACTGGTAACGACCGCTTCATCCTAGAAGAGTGAAAGTTGGGCAGCTAAGTGGACTTAGTGAACTGATCATTACCACAGAGATCATCAAGGTCGGATGAAAAAAAATTTGCCGAGTATTCAGAGAACCAGTAGTATTTTGGAAGCTTGAACACCTTTCAAATGAATGTGTTTTACGCAGTCTTTGCTTGTGGTTATTTCAAGAGGAAACAAACCACAAAGACAGAACTTAGAACTACTTTATTTTGTCAAGTTTCAAGGGGCTAGCACAAACCGTGTTTGATTTAGACTGAAAAAACACATCTATCTGTATAGGAGGAAATAGAGTGAAACCTAAAAATTCAAACTGTTACTGGTAACCAACGCTTCATCCTAGAAGAGTGAAAATTGGGCAGCTAAGTGGACTTAGTGGACTGATCATTACCACAGAGATCATCAAGGTCGGATGAAAAAAAATTTGCCGAGTATTCCGAAAACCAGTAGTTTTTTTAAGCTTGGCACATCTTTCCAATGAATGTGTTTTACGCAGTCTTTGCTTGTGCCTATTTCAAGAGGAAACAAACCACAAAGACAGAACTTAGAACTACTTTATTTTGTCAAGTTTCAAGGAGCTAGCACAAACCGTGTTTGATTTAGACTTAAAAAACACATCTATCTGTATAGGAGGAAATAGAGTGAAACCTAAAAATTCAAACTGTTACTGGTAACGAACGCTTCATCCTAGAAGAGTGAAAATTGGGCAGCTAAGTGGACTTAGTGAACTGATCATTACCACAGAGATCATCAGGGTCGGATTAAAAAAAATTTGCCGAGTATTCAGAAAACCAGTAGTATTTTGGAAGCTTGGAAAACCTTTCCAATAAAGGTGTTTTACGCAGTCTTTGCTTGTGGCTATTTCAAGAGGAAACAAAACACAAAGACAGAACTCAGAACTACTTTATTTTGTCAAGTTTCAAGGAGCTAGCACAAACCGTGTTTGATTTAGACTTAAAAAACACATCTATCTGTATAGGAGGAAATAGAGTGAAACATAAAAATTCAAACTGTTACTGGTAACGAACGCTTCATCCTAGAAGAGTGAAAGTTGGGCAGCTAAGTGGACTTAGTGAACTGATCATTACCACAGAGGTCATCAATGTCGGATGAAAAAAATTTGCCGAGTATTCCGAAAACCAGTAGTTTTTTTAAGCTTGGCACACCTTTCCAATGAATGTGTTTTACGCAGTCTTTGCTTGTGGCTATTTCAAGAGGAAACAAACCACAAAGACAGAACTTAGAACTACTTTATTTTGTCAAGTTTCAAGGAGCTAGCAAAAACCGTGTTTGATTTAGACTGAAAAAACACATCTATCTGTATAGGAGGAAATAGAGTGAAACCTAAAAATTCAAACTGTTACTGGTAACGAACGCTTCATCCTAGAAGAGTGAAAATTGGGCAGCTAAGTGGACTTAGTGAACTGATCATTACCACAGAGATCATCAAGTTCGGATGAAATAAAATTTGCCGAGTATTCAGAAAACCAGTATTGTTTTGGAAGCTTGGAACACCTTTCCAAAAAAGGTGTTTTACGTAGTGTTTGCTTGTGGCTATTTCAAGAGGAAACAAACCACAAAGACAGAACTTAGAACTACTTTATTTTGTCAAGTTTCAAGGAGCTAGCACAAACCGTGTTTGATTTAGACTTCCAAGCACATCTATATATATAGGAGGAAATAGAGTGAAACCTAAAAACTCAAACTGTTACTGGTAACGAACGCTTCATCCTAGAAGAGTGAAAGTTAGGCAGCTAAGTGGACTTAGTGAACTGATCATTACCACAGAGATCACCAAGGTCGGATGAAAAAAAATTTGCCGAGTATTCAGAAAACCAGTAGTTTTTTGGAAGTTTGGAACACCTTTCCAATGAATGTGTTTTACACAGTCTTTGCTTGTACCTATTTCAAGAGGAAACAAACCACAAAGACAGAACTTAGAACAACTATATTTTGTCAAGTTTCAAGGAGCTAGAACAAACCGTGATTGATTTAGACTTAAAAAACACATCTATCTGTATAGGAGGAAATAGAGTGAAACCTAAAAATTCAAACTGTTACTGGTAACGAACCCTTCATCCTAGAAGAGTGAAAATTGGGCAGCTAAGTGGACTTAGTGGACTGATCATTACCACAGAGATCATCAAGGTCGGATGAAAAAAATTTTGCCGAGTATTCAGAAAACCAGTAGTATTTTGGAAGCTTGGAACACCTTTCCAATGAATGTGTTTTACGCAGTCTTTGCTTGTGGCTATTTCAAGAGGAAACAAACCACAAAGACAGAACTTAGAACTACTTTATTTTGTCAAATTTCAAGGAGCTAGCACAAACCGTGTTTGATTTAGACTTAAAAAACACATCTATCTGTATAGGAGGAAATAGAGTGAAACCTAAAAATTCAAACTGTTACTGGTAACGAACGCTTCATTCTAGAAGAGTGAAAATTGGGCAGCTAAGTGGACTTAGTGAACTGATCATTACCACAGAGATCATCAAGTTCGGATGAAAAAAAATTTGCCGAGTATTCAGAAAACCAGTAGTATTTTGGAAGCTTGGAACACCTTTCATATGAAGGTGTTTTACCCAGTCTTTGCTTGTGGCTATTTCAAGAGGAAACAAACCACAAAGACAGAACTTAGAACTACTTTATTTTGTCAAGTTTTGAAAAGCTAGCACAAACCGTGTTTGATTTAGACTTAAAAAACACATCTATCTATATAGGAGGAAATAGAGTGAAACCTAAAAATTCAACTGTTACTGGTAACGAACGCTTCATCCTAGAAGAGTGAATGTTGGGCAGCTAAGTGGACTTAGTGAACTGATCATTACCACAGAGATCATCAAGGTCGGATGAAAAAAAATTTGCCGAGTATTCAGAAAACCAGTAGTATTTTGGAAGCTTGGAACACCTTTCCAATGAATGTGTTTTACGCAGTCTTTGCTTGTGGCTATTTCAAGAGGAAACAAACCACAAAGACAGAACTTAGAACTACTTTATTTTGTCAAGTTTCAAGGAGCTAGCACAAACCGTGTTTGATTTAGACTGAAAAAACACATCTATCTGTATAGGAGGAAATAGAGTGAAACCTAAAAATTCAAACTGTTACTGGTAACGAACGCTTCATCCTAGAAGAGTGAAAATTGGGCAGCTAAGTGGACTTAGTGAACTGATCATTACCACAGAGATCATCAAGGTCGGATGAAAAAAATTTGCCGAGTATTCAGAAAACCAGTAGTATTTTGGAAGCTTGGAACACCTTTCCAATGAATGTGTTTTATGCAGTCTTTGCTTGTGGCTATTTCAAGAGGAAACAACCCACAAAGACAGAACTTAGAACTACTTTATTTTGTCAAGTTTCAAGGAGCTAACACAAACCGTGTTGGATTTAGACTTAAAAAACACATCTATCTGTATAGGAGGAAATAGAGTGAAACCTAAAAATTCAAACTGTTACTGGTAATGAACGCTTCATCCTAGAAGAGTGAAAGTGGGGCAGCTAAGTGGACTTAGTGAACTGATCATTACCACAGAGATCATCAAGGTCGGATGAAAAAAAATTTGCCGAGTATTCAGAAAACCAGTAGTATTTTGGAAGCTTGGAACACCTTTCCAATGAATGGGTTTTACGCAGTCTTTGCTTGTGGCTATTTCAAGAGGAAACAAACCACAAAGACAGAACTTAGAACTACTTTATTTTGTCAAGTTTCAAGGAGCTAACACAAACCGTGTTTGATTTAGACTTAAAAAACACATCTATCTGTATAGGAGGAAATAGAGTGAAACCTAAAAATTCAAACTGTTACTGGTAATGAACGCTTCATCCTAGAAGAGTGAAAGTTGGGCAGGTAATTGGACTTAGTGAACTGATCATTACCACAGAGATCATCAAGGTCGGAAGAAAAAAAATTTGCCGAGTATTCAGAAAACCAGTAGTATTCTGGAAGCTTGGCACACCTTTCCAATGAATGTGTTTTACGCAGTCTTTGCTTGTGGCTATTTCAAGAGGAAACAAACCACAAAGACAGAACTTAGAACTACTTTATTTTGTCAAGTTTCAAGGAGCTAGCACAAACCGTGTTTGATTTAGACTTAAAAAACACATCTATCTGTATAGGAGGAAATAGAGTGAATCCTAAAAATTCAAACTGTTACTGGTAACGAACGCTTCATCCTAGAAGAGTGAATATTGGGCAATTAAGTGGACTAAGTAAACTGATCATTACCACAGAGATCACCAAGGTCGGATGAAAAAAAATTTGCCGAGTATTCAGAAAACCAGTAGTTTTTTGGAAGCTTGGCACAAATTTCCAATGAAGGTTTTTTACGCAGTCTTTGCTTGTGGCTATTTCAAGAGGAAACAAACCACAAAGACAGAACTTAGAACCACTTTATTTTGTCAAGTTTCAAGGAGCTAGCACAAACCGTGTTTGATTTAGACTTAAAAAACACATCTATCTGTATAGGAGGAAATAGAGTGAAACCTAAAAATTCAATCTGTTACTGGTAACGAACGCTTCATCCTAGAAGAGTGAAAATTGGGCAGCGAAGTGGACTTAGTGAACTGATCATTACCACAGAGATCATCAATGTTGGATGAAAAAAAATTTGCCGAGTATTCAGAAAACCATTAGTATTTTCGAAGCTTTGAACACCTTTCCAATAAAGGTGTTTTACGCAGTGTTTGCTTGTGGCTATTTCAAGAGGAAACAAACCACAAAGACAGAACTTAGAACTACTTTATTTTGTCAAGTTTCAAGGAACTAGCACAAACCGTGTTTGATTTAGACTTAAAAAACACAGCTATCTGTATCGGAGGAAATAGAGTGAAACCTACAAATTCAAACTGTTACTGGTAACGAATGCTTCATCCTAGAAGATTGAAAATTGGGCAGCTAAGTGGACTTAGTGAACTGATCATTACCACAGAGATCATCAAGGTCGGATGAAAAAAAATTTGCCGAGTATTCAGAAAACCAGTAGTATTTTGGAAGCTTGGAACACCTTTCCAATGAATGTGTTTTACGCAGTCTTTGCTTGTGGCTATTTCAAGAGGAAACAAACCACAAATACAGAACTTAGAACTACTTTATTTTGTCAAGTTTCAAGGAGCTAGCACAAACCGTGTTTGATTTAGACTTAAAAAACACATCTATCTCTATAGGAGGAAATAGAGTGAAACCTAAAAATTCAAACTGTTACTGGTAACGAACGCTTCATCCTAGAAGAGTGAAAGTTGGCAGCTAAGTGGACTTAGTGAACTGATCATTACCACAGAGATCATCAAGGTCGGATGAAAAAAAATTTGCTGAGTATTCAGAAAACCAGTAGTATTTTGGAAGCTTGGAACACCTTTCCAATGAATGTGTTTTATGCAGTCTTTGCTTGTGGCTATTTCAAGAGGAAACAAACCACGAAGACAGTACTTAGAACTACTTTATTTTGTCAAGTTTCAAGGAGCTAGCACAAACCGTGTTTGATTTAGACTTAAAAAACACATCTATCTGTATAGGAGGAAATAGAGTGAAACCTAAAAATTCAAACTGTTACTGGTAACGAACGCTTCATCGTAGAAGAGTGATAATTGGGCAAGTAAGTGGACTTAGTGAACTGATCATTACCACAGAGTTCATCAAGGTCGGATGAAAAAAAATTTGCCGAGTATTCAGAAAACCAGTAGTATTTTGGAAGCTTGGAACACTTTTCCAATGAATGTGTTTTACGCAGTCGTTGCTTGTGGCTATTTCAAGAGGAAACAAACCACAAAGACAGAACTTAGAACTACTTTATTTTGTCAAGTTTCAAGGAGCTAGCACAAACCGTGTTTGATTTAGACTTAAAAAACACATCTATCTGTATAGGAGGAAATAGAGTGAAACCTAAAAATTCAAACTGTTACTGGAAACGAATGCTTCATTGTAGAAGAGTGAAAATTGGGCAGCTAAGTGGACTTAGTGAACTGATCAGTACCACAGAGATCATCAAGGTGGGATGAAAAATTTTGCCGAGTATTCAGAAAAACAGTAGTATTTTGGAAGCTTGGAACACCTTTCCAATAAAGGTGTTTTACGCAGTCTTTGCTTGTGGCTATTTCAAGAGGAAACAAACCACAAAGACAGAACTTAGAACTACTTTATTTTGTCAAGTTTCAAGGAGCTAGCACAAACCGTGTTTGATTTAGACTTAAAAAACACATCTATCTGTATAGGAGGAAATAGAGTGAAACCTAAAAATTCAAACTGTTACTGGTAAGAACGCTTCATCCTAGAAGAGTGAAAGTTGGGCAGCTAAGTGGACTTAGTGAACTGATCATTACCACAGAGATCATCAACGTCGGATGAAAAAAAATTTGCCGAGTATTCAGAAAACCATTAGTATTTTGGAAGCTTGGAACACCTTTCCAATGAATGTGTTTTATGCAGTCTTTGCTTGTGGCTATTTCAAGAGGAAACAAACCACGAAGACAGTACTTAGAACTACTTTATTTTGTCAAGTTTCAAGGAGCTAGCACAAACCGTGTTTGATTTAGACTTAAAAAACACATCTATCTGTATAGGAGGAAATAGAGTGAAACCTAAAAATTCAAACTGTTACTGGTAACGAACGCTTCATCGTAGAAGAGTGAAAATTGGGCAAGTAAGTGGACTTAGTGAACTGATCATTACCACAGAGATCATCAAGGTCGGATGAAAAAAAATTTGCCGAGTATTCAGAAAACCAGTAGTATTTTGGAAGCTTGGAACACCTTTCCAATTAATGTGTTTTACGCAGTCGTTGCTTGTGGCTATTTCAAGAGGAAACAAACCACAAAGACAGAACTTAGAACTACTTTATTTTGTCAAGTTTCAAGGAGCTAGCACAAACCGTGTTTGATTTAGACTTAAAAAACACATCTATCTGTATAGGAGGAAATAGAGTGAAACCTAAAAATTCAAACGGTTACTGGAAACGAACGCTTCATCGTAGAAGAGTGAAAGTTGGGCAGCTAAGTGGACTTAGTGAACTGATCAATAACACAGAGATCATCAAGGTCGGATGAAAAAAATTTGCCGAGTGTTCTGAAAACCAGTAGTATTTTGGAAGCTTGGAACACCTTTCCAATGAATGTGTTTTACGCAGTCTTTGCTTGTGGCTATTTCAAGAGGAAACAAACCACAAAGACAGAACTTAGAACTACTTTATTTTGTCAAGTTTCAAGGAGCTAGCACAAACCATGTTTGATTTAGACTTAAAAAACACATCTATCTGTATAGGAGGAAATAGAGTGAAACCTAAAAATTCAAACTGTTACTGGTAACGAACGCTTCATCCTAGAAGAGTGAAAATTGGGCAGCTAAGTGGACTTAGTGAACTGATCATTACCACAGAGATCATCAAGGTCGGATGAAAAAAATTTGCCGAGTATTCAGAAAACCAGTAGTATTTTGGAAGCTTGGAACACCTTTCCAATGAATGTGTTTAACGCAGTCTTTGCTTGTGGCTATTTCAAGAGGAAACAAACCACAAAGACAGAACTTAGAACTACTTTATTTTGTCAAGTTTCAAGGAGCTAACACAAACCGTGTTGGATTTAGACTTAAAAAACACATCTATCTGTATAGGAGGAAATAGAGTGAAACCTAAAAATTCAAACTGTTACTGGTAATGAACGCTTCATCCTAGAAGAGTGAAAGTGGGGCAGCTAAGTGGACTTAGTGAACTGATCATTACCACAGAGATCATCAAGGTCGGATGAAAAAAAATTTGCCGAGTATTCAGAAAACCAGTAGTATTTTGGAAGCTTGGAACACCTTTCCAATGAATGGGTTTTACGCAGTCTTTGCTTGTGGCTACTTCAAGAGGAAACAAACCACAAAGACAGAACTTAGAACTACTTTATTTTGTCAAGTTTCAAGGAGCTAACACAAACCGTGTTTGATTTAGACTTAAAAAACACATCTATCTGTATAGGAGGAAATAGAGTGAAACCTAAAAATTCAAACTGTTACTGGTAATGAACGCTTCATCCTAGAAGAGTGAAAGTTGGGCAGGTAATTGGACTTAGTGAACTGATCATTACCACAGAGATCATCAAGGTCGGAAGAAAAAAAATTTGCCGAGTATTCAGAAAACCAGTAGTATTCTGGAAGCTTGGCACACCTTTCCAATGAATGTGTTTTACGCAGTCTTTGCTTGTGGCTATTTCAAGAGGAAACAAACCACAAAGACAGAACTTAGAACTACTTTATTTTGTCAAGTTTCAAGGAGCTAGCACAAACCGTGTTTGATTTAGACTTAAAAAACACATCTATCTGTATAGGAGGAAATAGAGTGAATCCTAAAAATTCAAACTGTTACTGGTAACGAACGCTTCATCCTAGAAGAGTGAATATTGGGCAATTAAGTGGACTAAGTAAACTGATCATTACCACAGAGATCACCAAGGTCGGATGAAAAAAAATTTGCCGAGTATTCAGAAAACCAGTAGTTTTTTGGAAGCTTGGCACAAATTTCCAATGAAGGTTTTTTACGCAGTCTTTGCTTGTGGCTATTTCAAGAGGAAACAAACCACAAAGACAGAACTTAGAACTACTTTATTTTGTCAAGTTTCAAGGAGCTAGCACAAACCGTGTTTGATTTAGACTTAAAAAACACATCTATCTGTATAGGAGGAAATAGAGTGAAACCTAAAAATTCAAACTGTTACTGGTAACGAACGCTTCATCCTAGAAGATTGAAAATTGGGCAGCTAAGTGGACTTAGTGAACTGATCATTACCACAGAGATCACCAAGGTCGGATGAAAAAAAATTTGCCGAGTATTCAGAAAACCAGTAGTTTTTTGGAAGCTTGGCACAAATTTCCAATGAAGGTGTTTTACGCAGTCTTTGCTTGTGGCTATTTCAAGAGGAAACAAACCACAAAGACAGAACTTAGAACCACTTTATTTTGTCAAGTTTCAAGGAGCTAGCACAAACCGTGTTTGATTTAGACTTAAAAAACACATCTATCTGTATAGGAGGAAATAGAGTGAAACCTAAAAATTCAAACTGTTACTGGTAACGAACGCTTCATCCGAGAAGAGTGAAAGTTTGGCAGCTAAGTGGACTTAGTGAACTGATCATTACCACAGAGATCATCAAGGTCGGATGAAAAAAAATTTGCCGAGTATTCAGAAAACCAGTAGTATTTTGGAAGCTTGGAACACCTTTCCAATGAATGTGTTTTACGCAGTCTTTGCTTGTGGCTATTTCAAGAGGAAACAAACCACAAAGACAGAACTTAGAACAACTTTATTTTGTCAAGTTTCAAGGAGCTAGAACAAACCGTGATTGATTTAGACTTAAAAAACACATCTATCTGTATAGGAGGAAATAGAGTGAAACCTAAAAATTCAATCTGTTACTGGTAACGAACGCTTCATCCTAGAAGAGTGAAAATTGGGCAGCGAAGTGGAGTTAGTGAACTGATCATTACCACAGAGATCATCAATGTTGGATGAAAAAAAATTTGCCGAGTATTCAGAAAACCATTAGTATTTTCGAAGCTTTGAACACCTTTCCAATAAAGGTGTTTTACGCAGTGTTTGCTTGTGGCTATTTCAAGAGGAAACAAACCACAAAGACAGAACTTAGAACTACTTTATTTTGTCAAGTTTCAAGGAGCTAGCACAAACCGTGTTTGATTTAGACTTAAAAAACACAGCTATCTGTATCGGAGGAAATAGAGTGAAACCTACAAATTCAAACTGTTACTGGTAACGAATGCTTCATCCTAGAAGATTGAAAATTGGGCAGCTAAGTGGACTTAGTGAACTGATCATTACCACAGAGATCATCAAGGTCGGATGAAAAAAAATTTGCCGAGTATTCAGAAAACCAGTAGTATTTTGGAAGCTTGGAACACCTTTCCAATAAAGGTGTTTTACGCAGTGTTTGCTTGTGGCTATTTCAAGAGGAAACAAACCACAAAGACAGAACTTAGAACAACTTTATTTTGTCAAGTTTCAAGGAGCTAGAACATACCGTGATTGATTTAGACTTAAAAAACACATCTATCTGTATAGGAGGAAATAGAGTGAAACCTATAAATTCAACCTGTTACTGGTAACGAACGCTTCATCCTAGAAGAGTGAAAATTGGGCAGCTAAGTGGACTTAGTGAACTGATCATTACCACAGAGATCATCAAGGTCGGATGAAAAAAAATTTGCGAGTATTCAGAAAACCAGTAGTATTTTGGAAGCTTGGAACACCTTTCCAATGAATGTGTTTTACGCAGTCTTTGCTTGTGGCTATTTCAAGAGGAAACAAACCACAAAGACAGAACTTAGAACTACTTTATTTTGTCAAGTTTCAAGGAGCTAGCACAAACCGTGTTTGATTTAGACTCAAAAAACACATCTATCTGTATAGGAGGAAATAGAGTGAAACCTAAAAATTCAAACTGTTACTGGTAACGAACGCTTCATCCTAGAAGAGTGAAAATTGGGCAGGTAAGTGGACTTAGTGAACTGATCATTACCACAGAGATCATCAAAGTCGGATGAAAAAAAATTTGCCGAGTATTCAGAAAACCAGTAGTATTTTGGAAGCTTGGAACACCTTTCCAATGAATGTGTTTTACGCAGTCTTTGCTTGTGGCTATTTCAAGAGGAAACAAACCACAAAGACAGAACTTAGAACTACTTTATTTGGTCAAGTTTCAAGGAGCTAGCACAAACCGTGTTTGATTTAGACTTAAAAAACACATCTATCTGTATAGGAGGAAATAGAGTGAAACGTAAAATTCAAACTATTACTGGTAACGAACGCTTCATCCTAGAAGAGTGAAAGTTGGGCAGCTAATTGGACTTAGTCAACTGATCATTACCACAGAGATCATCAAGGTCGGATGAAAAAAATTTGCCGAGTATTCAGAAAACCAGTAGTTTTTTGGAAGCTTGGAACACCTTTCCAATGAATGTGTTTTACGCAGTCTTTGCTTGTGGCTATTTCAAGAGGAAACAAACCACAAAGACAGAACTTAGAACTACTTTATTTTGTCAAGTTTCAAGGAGCTAGCACAAATCGTGTTTGATTTAGACTTAAAAAACACATCTATCTGTATAGGAGGAAATAGAGTGAAGCCTAAAAATTCAAACTGTTACTGGTAACGAACGCTTCATCCTAGAAGAGTGAAAGTTGGGCAGCTAAGTGGACTTAGTGAACTGATCATTACCACAGAGATCATCAAGGTCGGATGAAAAAAAATTTGCCGAGTATTCAGAAAACCAGTAGTATTTTGGAAGCTTGGAACACCTTTCCAATGAATGTGTTTTATGCAGTCTTTGCTTGTGGCTATTTCAAGAGGAAACAAACCACAAAGACAGAACTTAGAACTAATTTATTTTGTCAAGTTTCAAGGAGCTAGCACAAACCGTGTTTGATTTAGACTTAAAAAACACATCTATCTGTATAGGAGGAAATAGAGTGAAACCTAAAAATTCAAACTGTTACTGGTAACGAACGCTTCATCCTAGAAGAGTGAAAGTTGGGCAGCTAAGTGGACTTAGTGAACTGATCATTACCACAGAGATCATCAAGGTCGGATGAAAAAAAATTTGCCGAGTATTCAGAAAACCAGTAGTATTTTGGAAGCTTGGAACACCTTTCCAATGAATGTGTTTTACGCAGTCTTTGCTTGTGGCTATTTCAAGAGAAAACAAACCACAAAGACAGAACTTAGAACAACTTTATTTTGTCAAGTTTCAAGGAGCTAGAACAAACCGTGATTGATTTAGACTTAAAAAACACATCTATCTGTATAGGAGGAAATAGAGTGAAACCTATAAATTCAAACTGTTACTGGAAACGAACGCTTCATCCTAGAAGAGTGAATATTGGGCAGCTAAGTGGACTAAGTAAACTGATCATTACCACAGAGATCATCAAGGTCGGATGAAAAAAAATTTGCCGAGTATTCAGAAAACCAGTAGTATTTTGGAAGCTTGGAACACCTTTCCAATGAATGTGTTTTACGCAGTCTTTGCTTGTGGCTATTTCAAGAGGAAACAAACCACAAAGACAGAACTTAGAACTTCTTTATTTTGTCAAGTTTCAAGGAGCTAGCACAAACCGTGTTTGATTTAGACTTAAAAAACACATCTATCTGTATAGGAGGAAATAGAGTGAAACGTAAAAATTCAAACTGTTACTGGTAACGAAGGCTTCATCCTAGAAGAGTGAAAACTGGGCAGCTAAGTGGACTTAGTGAACTGATCATTACCACAGAGATCATCAAGGTCGGATGATAAAAAATTTGCCGAGTATTCAGAAAACCAGTAGTATTTTGGAAGCTTGGAACACCTTTCCAATGAATGTGTTTTACGCAGTCTTTGCTTGTGGCTATTTCAAGAGGAAACAAACCACAAAGACAGAACTTAGAACAACTTTATTTTGTCAAGTTTCAAGGAGCTAGAACAAACCGTGATTGATTTAGACTTAAAAAACACATCTATCTGTATAGGAGGAAATAGAGTGAAACCTAAAAATTCAAACTGTTACTGGTAACGAACGCTTCATCCTAGAAGAGTGAATATTGGGAAGCTAAGTGGACTATTTAAACTGATCATTACCACAGAGATCATCAAGGTAGGATGAAAAAAAATTTGCCGAGTATTCAGAAAACCAGTAGTTTTTTTGAAGCTTGGCCGACCTTTCCAATGAAGGTGTTTTACGCAGTCTTTGCTTGTGGCTATTTCAAGAGGAAACAAACCACAAAGACAGAACTTAGAACTACTTTATTTTGTCAAGTTTCAAGGAGCTAGCACAAACCGTGTTTGATTTAGACTTAAAAAACACATCTATCTGTATAGGAGGAAATAGAGTGAAACCTAAAAATTCAAACTGTTACTGGTAACGAACGCTTCATCCTAGAAGAGTGAAAGTTGGGCAGCTAAGTGGACTTAGTGAACTGATCATTACCACAGAGATCATCAAGGTCGGATGAAAAAAAATTTGCCGAGTATTCAGAAAACCAGTAGTATTTTGGAAGCTTGGCACACCTTTCCAATGAATGTGTTTTACGCAGTCTTTGCTTGTGGCTATTTCAAGAGGAAACAAACCAAAAAGACAGAACTTAGAACTACTTTATTTTGTCAAGTTTCAAGGAGCTAACACAAACCGTGTTTGATTTAGACTTAAAAAACACATCTATCTTTATAGGAGGAAATAGAGTGAAACCTAAAAATTCAAACTGTTACTGGTAACGAACGCTTCATCCTAGAAGAGTGAAAGTTGGGCAGATAAGTGGACTTAGTGAACTGATCATTACCACGGAGATCATCAAGGTCGGATGAAAAAAAATTTGCCGAGTATTCAGAAAACCAGTAGTATTTTGGAAGCTTGGAACACCTTTCCAATGAATGTGTTTTACGCAGTCTTTGCTTGTGGCTATTTCAAGAGGAAACAAACCACAAAGACAGAACTTAGAACTACTTTATGTTGTCAAGTTTCAAGGAGCTAGCACAAACCGTGTTTGATTTAGACTCAAAAAACACATCTATATGTATAGGAGGAAATAGAGTGAAACCTAAAAATTCAAACTGTTACTGGTAACGAACGCTTCATCCTAGAAGAGTGAAAATTGGGCAGCTAAGTGGACTTAGTGAACTATCATTACCACAGAGATCATCAAGGTCGGATGAAAAAAAATTTGCCGAGTATTCAGAAAACCAGTAGTATTTTGGAAGCTTGGCACACCTTTCCAATGAATGTGTTTTACGCAGTCTTTGCTTGTGGCTATTTCAAGAGGAAACAAACCACAAAGACAGAACTTAGAACTACTTTATTTTGTCAAGTTTCAAGGAGCTAGCACAAACCGTGTTTGATTTAGACTTAAAAAACACATCTATCTGTATAGGAGGAAATAGAGTGAAACCTAAAAATTCAAACTGTTACTGGTAACGAACACTTCATCCTAGAAGAGTGAATATTGGGCAGCTAAGTGGACTAAGTAAACTGATCATTACCACAGAGATCATCAAGGTCGGATGAAAAAAAATTTGCCGAGTATTCAGAAAACCAGTAGTATTTTGGAAGCTTGGAACACCTTTCCAATGAATGTGTTTTACGCAGTCTTTGCTTGTGGCTCTTTCAAGAGGAAACAAACCACAAAGACAGAACTTAGAACTAATTTATTTTGTCAAGTTTCAAGGAGCTAGCACAAACCGTGTTTGATTTAGACTTAAAAAACACATCTATCTCTATAGGAAGAAATAGAGTGAAACCTAAAAATTCAAACTGTTACTGGTAACGAACGCTTCATCCTAGAAGAGTTGAAGTTGGGCAGGTAAGTGGACTTAGTGAACTGATCATTACCACAGAGATCATCAAGGTGGGATGAAAAAAAATTTGCCGAGTATTCAGAAAACCAGTAGTATTTTGGAAGCTTGGCACACCTTTCCAATGAATGTGTTTTACGCAGTCTTTGCTTGTGGCTATTTCAAGAGGAAACAAACCACAAAGACAGAACTTAGAACTACTTTATTTTGTCAAGTTTCAAGGAGCTAGCACAAACCGTGTTTGATTTAGACTTAAAAAACACATCTATCTGTATAGGAGGAAATAGAGTGAAACGTAAAATTCAAACTATTACTGGTAACGAACGCTTCATCCTAGAAGAGTGAAAGTTGGGCAGCTAATTGGACTTAGTCAACTGATCATTACCACAGAGATCATCAAGGTCGGATGAAAAAAATTTGCCGAGTATTCAGAAAACCAGTAGTATTTTGGAAGCTTGGAACACCTTTCCAATGAATGTGTTTTACGCAGTCTTTGCTTGTGGCTATTTCAAGAGGAAACAAACCACAAAGACAGAACTTAGAACTACTTTATTTTGTCAAGTTTCAAGGAGCAAGCACAAACCGTGTTTGATTTAGACTCAAAAAACACATCTATCTGTATAGGAGGAAATAGAGTGAAACCTAAAAATTCAAACTGTTACTGGTAACGAACGCTTCATCCTAGAAGAGTGAAAGTTGGGCAGATAAGTGGACTTAGTGAACTGATCATTACCACGGAGATCATCAAGGTCGGATGAAAAAAAATTTGCCGAGTATTCAGAAAACCAGTAGTATTTTGGAAGCTTGGCACACCTTTCCAATGAATGTGTTTTACGCAGTCTTTGCTTGTGGCTATTTCAAGAGGAAACAAACCACAAAGACAGAACTTAGAACTACTTTATTTTGTCAAGTTTCAAGGAGCTAGCACAAACCGTGTTTGATTTAGACTTAAAAAACACATCTATCTGTATAGGAGGAAATAGAGTGAATCCTAAAAATTCAAACTGTTACTGGTAACGAACGCTTCATCCTAGAAGAGTGAATATTGGGCAATTAAGTGGACTAAGTAAACTGATCATTACCACAGAGATCACCAAGGTCGGATGAAAAAAAATTTGCCGAGTATTCAGAAAACCAGTAGTTTTTTGGAAGCTTGGCACAAATTTCCAATGAAGGTTTAGGTTTTTTACGCAGTCTTTGCTTGTGGCTATTTCAAGAGGAAACAAACCACAAAGACAGAACTTAGAACTACTTTATTTTGTCAAGTTTCAAGGAGCTAGCACAAACCGTGTTTGATTTAGACTTAAAAAACACATCTATCTGTATAGGAGGAAATAGAGTGAAACCTAAAAATTCAAACTGTTACTGGTAACGAACGCTTCATCCTAGAAGATTGAAAATTGGGCAGCTAAGTGGACTTAGTGAACTGATCATTACCACAGAGATCACCAAGGTCGGATGAAAAAAAATTTGCCGAGTATTCAGAAAACCAGTAGTTTTTTGGAAGCTTGGCACAAATTTCCAATGAAGGTGTTTTACGCAGTCTTTGCTTGTGGCTATTTCAAGAGGAAACAAACCACAAAGACAGAACTTAGAACCACTTTATTTTGTCAAGTTTCAAGGAGCTAGCACAAACCGTGTTTGATTTAGACTTAAAAAACACATCTATCTGTATAGGAGGAAATAGAGTGAAACCTAAAAATTCAAACTGTTACTGGTAACGAAAGCTTCATCCGAGAAGAGTGAAAGTTTGGCAGCTAAGTGGACTTAGTGAACTGATCATTACCACAGAGATCATCAAGGTCGGATGAAAAAAAATTTGCCGAGTATTCAGAAAACCAGTAGTATTTTGGAAGCTTGGAACACCTTTCCAATGAATGTGTTTTACGCAGTCTTTGCTTGTGGCTATTTCAAGAGGGAAACAAACCACAAAGACAGAACTTAGAACAACTTTATTTTGTCAAGTTTCAAGGAGCTAGAACAAACCGTGATTGATTTAGACTTAAAAAACACATCTATCTGTATAGGAGGAAATAGAGTGAAACGTAAAAATTCAATCTGTTACTGGTAACGAACGCTTCATCCTAGAAGAGTGAAAATTGGGCAGCGAAGTGGAGTTAGTGAACTGATCATTACCACAGAGATCATCAATGTTGGATGAAAAAAAATTTGCCGAGTATTCAGAAAACCATTAGTATTTTCGAAGCTTTGAACACCTTTCCAATAAAGGTGTTTTACGCAGTGTTTGCTTGTGGCTATTTCAAGAGGAAACAAACCACAAAGACAGAACTTAGAACTACTTTATTTTGTCAAGTTTCAAGGAGCTAGCACAAACCGTGTTTGATTTAGACTTAAAAACACAGCTATCTGTATAGGAGGAAATAGAGTGAAACCTACAAATTCACACTGTTACTGGTAACGAATGCTTCATCCTAGAAGATTGAAAATTGGGCAGCTAAGTGGACTTAGTGAACTGATCATTACCACAGAGATCATCAAGGTCGGATGAAAAAAAATTTGCCGAGTATTCAGAAAACCAGTAGTATTTTGGAAGCTTGGAACACCTTTCCAATAAAGGTGTTTTACGCAGTGTTTGCTTGTGGCTATTTCAAGAGGAAACAAACCACAAAGACAGAACTTAGAACAACTTTATTTTGTCAAGTTTCAAGGAGCTAGAACATACCGTGATTGATTTAGACTTAAAAAACACATCTATCTGTATAGGAGGAAATAGAGTGAAACCTATAATTTCAACCTGTTACTGGTAACGAACGCTTCATCCTAGAAGAGTGAAAATTGGGCAGCTAAGTGGACTTAGTGAACTGATCATTACCACAGAGATCATCAAGGTCGGATGAAAAAAAATTTGCGAGTATTCAGAAAACCAGTAGTATTTTGGAAGCTTGGAACACCTTTCCAATGAATGTGTTTTACGCAGTCTTTGCTTGTGGCTATTTCAAGAGGAAACAAACCACAAAGACAGAACTTAGAACTACTTTATTTTGTCAAGTTTCAAGGAGCTAGCACAAACCGTGTTTGATTTAGACTCAAAAAACACATCTATCTGTATAGGAGGAAATAGAGTGAAACCTAAAAATTCAAACTGTTACTGGTAACAAACGCTTCATCCTAGAAGAGTGAAAATTGGGCAGGTAAGTGGACTTAGTGAACTGATCATTACCACAGAGATCATCAAAGTCGGATGAAAAAAAATTTGCCGAGTATTCAGAAAACCAGTAGTATTTTGGAAGCTTGGAACACCTTTCCAATGAATGTGTTTTACGCAGTCTTTGCTTGTGGCTATTTCAAGAGGAAACAAACCACAAAGACAGAACTTAGAACTACTTTATTTGGTCAAGTTTCAAGGAGCTAGCACAAACCGTGTTTGATTTAGACTTAAAAAACACATCTATCTGTATAGGAGGAAATAGAGTGAAACGTAAAATTCAAACTATTACTGGTAACGAACGCTTCATCCTAGAAGAGTGAAAGTTGGCAGCTAATTGGACTTAGTCAACTGATCATTACCACAGAGATCATCAAGGTCGGATGAAAAAAATTTGCCGAGTATTCAGAAAACCAGTAGTATTTTGGAAGCTTGGAACACCTTTCCAATGAATGTGTTTTACGCAGTCTTTGCTTGTGGCTATTTCAAGAGGAAACAAACCACAAAGACAGAACTTAGAACTAATTTATTTTGTCAAGTTTCAAGGAGCTAGCACAAACCGTGTTTGATTTAGACTTAAAAAACACATCTATCTGTATAGGAGGAAATAGAGTGAAACCTAAAAATTCAAACTGTTACTGGTAACGAACGCTTCATCCTAGAAGAGTGAAAGTTGGGCAGCTAAGTGGACTTAGTGAACTGATCATTACCACAGAGATCATCAAGGTCGGATGAAAAAAAATTTGCCGAGTATTCAGAAAACCAGTAGTATTTTGGAAGCTTGGAACACCTTTCCAATGAATGTGTTTTACGCAGTCTTTGCTTGTGGCTATTTCAAGAGAAAACAAACCACAAAGACAGAACTTAGAACAACTTTATTTTGTCAAGTTTCAAGGAGCTAGAACAAACCGTGATTGATTTAGACTTAAAAAACACATCTATCTGTATAGGAGGAAATAGAGTGAAACCTATAAATTCAAACTGTTACTGGAAACGAACGCTTCATCCTAGAAGAGTGAATATTGGGCAGCTAAGTGGACTAAGTAAACTGATCATTACCACAGAGATCATCAAGGTCGGATGAAAAAAAATTTGCCGAGTATTCAGAAAACCAGTAGTATTTTGGAAGCTTGGAACACCTTTCCAATGAATGTGTTTTACGCAGTCTTTGCTTGTGGCTATTTCAAGAGGAAACAAACCACAAAGACAGAACTTAGAACTTCTTTATTTTGTCAAGTTTCAAGGAGCTAGCACAAACCGTGTTTGATTTAGACTTAAAAAACACATCTATCTGTATAGGAGGAAATAGAGTGAAACGTAAAAATTCAAACTGTTACTGGTAACGAAGGCTTCATCCTAGAAGAGTGAAAACTGGGCAGCTAAGTGGACTTAGTGAACTGATCATTACCACAGAGATCATCAAGGTCGGATGATAAAAAATTTGCCGAGTATTCAGAAAACCAGTAGTATTTTGGAAGCTTGGAACACCTTTCCAATGAATGTGTTTTACGCAGTCTTTGCTTGTGGCTATTTCAAGAGGAAACAAACCACAAAGACAGAACTTAGAACAACTTTATTTTGTCAAGTTTCAAGGAGCTAGAACAAACCGTGATTGATTTAGACTTAAAAAACACATCTATCTGTATAGGAGGAAATAGAGTGAAACCTAAAAATTCAAACTGTTACTGGTAACGAACGCTTCATCCTAGAAGAGTGAATATTGGGAAGCTAAGTGGACTATTTAAACTGATCATTACCACAGAGATCATCAAGGTAGGATGAAAAAAAATTTGCCGAGTATTCAGAAAACCAGTAGTTTTTTTGAAGCTTGGCCGACCTTTCCAATGAAGGTGTTTTACGCAGTCTTTGCTTGTGGCTATTTCAAGAGGAAACAAACCACAAAGACAGAACTTAGAACTACTTTATTTTGTCAAGTTTCAAGGAGCTAGCACAAACCGTGTTTGATTTAGACTTAAAAAACACATCTATCTGTATAGGAGGAAATAGAGTGAAACCTAAAAATTCAAACTGTTACTGGTAACGAACGCTTCATCCTAGAAGAGTGAAAGTTGGGCAGCTAAGTGGACTTAGTGAACTGATCATTACCACAGAGATCATCAAGGTCGGATGAAAAAAAATTTGCCGAGTATTCAGAAAACCAGTAGTATTTTGGAAGCTTGGCACACCTTTCCAATGAATGTGTTTTACGCAGTCTTTGCTTGTGGCTATTTCAAGAGGAAACAAACCAAAAAGACAGAACTTAGAACTACTTTATTTTGTCAAGTTTCAAGGAGCTAACACAAACCGTGTTTGATTTAGACTTAAAAAACACATCTATCTTTATAGGAGGAAATAGAGTGAAACCTAAAAATTCAAACTGTTACTGGTAACGAACGCTTCATCCTAGAAGAGTGAAAGTTGGGCAGATAAGTGGACTTAGTGAACTGATCATTACCACGGAGATCATCAAGGTCGGATGAAAAAAAATTTGCCGAGTATTCAGAAAACCAGTAGTATTTTGGAAGCTTGGAACACCTTTCCAATGAATGTGTTTTACGCAGTCTTTGCTTGTGGCTATTTCAAGAGGAAACAAACCACAAAGACAGAACTTAGAACTACTTTATGTTGTCAAGTTTCAAGGAGCTAGCACAAACCGTGTTTGATTTAGACTCAAAAAACACATCTATATGTATAGGAGGAAATAGAGTGAAACCTAAAAATTCAAACTGTTACTGGTAACGAACGCTTCATCCTAGAAGAGTGAAAATTGGGCAGCTAAGTGGACTTAGTGAACTATCATTACCACAGAGATCATCAAGGTCGGATGAAAAAAAATTTGCCGAGTATTCAGAAAACCAGTAGTATTTTGGAAGCTTGGCACACCTTTCCAATGAATGTGTTTTACGCAGTCTTTGCTTGTGGCTATTTCAAGAGGAAACAAACCACAAAGACAGAACTTAGAACTACTTTATTTTGTCAAGTTTCAAGGAGCTAGCACAAACCGTGTTTGATTTAGACTTAAAAAACACATCTATCTGTATAGGAGGAAATAGAGTGAAACCTAAAAATTCAAACTGTTACTGGTAACGAACACTTCATCCTAGAAGAGTGAATATTGGGCAGCTAAGTGGACTAAGTAAACTGATCATTACCACAGAGATCATCAAGGTCGGATGAAAAAAAATTTGCCGAGTATTCAGAAAACCAGTAGTATTTTGGAAGCTTGGAACACCTTTCCAATGAATGTGTTTTACGCAGTCTTTGCTTGTGGCTATTTCAAGAGGAAACAAACCACAAAGACAGAACTTAGAACTACTTTATTTTGTCAAGTTTCAAGGAGCTAGCACAAACCGTGTTTGATTTAGACTTAAAAAACACATCTATCTCTATAGGAAGAAATAGAGTGAAACCTAAAAATTCAAACTGTTACTGGTAACGAACGCTTCATCCTAGAAGAGTTGAAGTTGGGCAGGTAAGTGGACTTAGTGAACTGATCATTACCACAGAGATCATCAAGGTGGGATGAAAAAAAATTTGCCGAGTATTCAGAAAACCAGTAGTATTTTGGAAGCTTGGCACACCTTTCCAATGAATGTGTTTTACGCAGTCTTTGCTTGTGGCTATTTCAAGAGGAAACAAACCACAAAGACAGAACTTAGAACTACTTTATTTTGTCAAGTTTCAAGGAGCTAGCACAAACCGTGTTTGATTTAGACTTAAAAAACACATCTATCTGTATAGGAGGAAATAGAGTGAAACGTAAAATTCAAACTATTACTGGTAACGAACGCTTCATCCTAGAAGAGTGAAAGTTGGGCAGCTAATTGGACTTAGTCAACTGATCATTACCACAGAGATCATCAAGGTCGGATGAAAAAAATTTGCCGAGTATTCAGAAAACCAGTAGTATTTTGGAAGCTTGGAACACCTTTCCAATGAATGTGTTTTACGCAGTCTTTGCTTGTGGCTATTTCAAGAGGAAACAAACCACAAAGACAGAACTTAGAACTACTTTATTTTGTCAAGTTTCAAGGAGCAAGCACAAACCGTGTTTGATTTAGACTCAAAAAACACATCTATCTGTATAGGAGGAAATAGAGTGAAACCTAAAAATTCAAACTGTTACTGGTAACGAACGCTTCATCCTAGAAGAGTGAAAGTTGGGCAGCTAAGTGGACTTAGTGAACTGATCATTACCACAGAGATCATCAAGGTCGGATGAAAAAAAATTTGCCGAGTATTCAGAAAACCAGTAGTATTTTGGAAGCTTGGAACACCTTTCCAATGAATGTGTTTTACGCAGTCTTTGCTTGTGGCTATTTCAAGAGAAAACAAACCACAAAGACAGAACTTAGAACAACTTTATTTTGTCAAGTTTCAAGGAGCTAGAACAAACCGTGATTGATTTAGACTTAAAAAACACATCTATCTGTATAGGAGGAAATAGAGTGAAACCTATAAATTCAAACTGTTACTGGAAACGAACGCTTCATCCTAGAAGAGTGAATATTGGGCAGCTAAGTGGACTAAGTAAACTGATCATTACCACAGAGATCATCAAGGTCGGATGAAAAAAAATTTGCCGAGTATTCAGAAAACCAGTAGTATTTTGGAAGCTTGGAACACCTTTCCAATGAATGTGTTTTACGCAGTCTTTGCTTGTGGCTATTTCAAGAGGAAACAAACCACAAAGACAGAACTTAGAACTTCTTTATTTTGTCAAGTTTCAAGGAGCTAGCACAAACCGTGTTTGATTTAGACTTAAAAAACACATCTATCTGTATAGGAGGAAATAGAGTGAAACGTAAAAATTCAAACTGTTACTGGTAACGAAGGCTTCATCCTAGAAGAGTGAAAACTGGGCAGCTAAGTGGACTTAGTGAACTGATCATTACCACAGAGATCATCAAGGTCGGATGATAAAAAATTTGCCGAGTATTCAGAAAACCAGTAGTATTTTGGAAGCTTGGAACACCTTTCCAATGAATGTGTTTTACGCAGTCTTTGCTTGTGGCTATTTCAAGAGGAAACAAACCACAAAGACAGAACTTAGAACAACTTTATTTTGTCAAGTTTCAAGGAGCTAGAACAAACCGTGATTGATTTAGACTTAAAAAACACATCTATCTGTATAGGAGGAAATAGAGTGAAACCTAAAAATTCAAACTGTTACTGGTAACGAACGCTTCATCCTAGAAGAGTGAATATTGGGAAGCTAAGTGGACTATTTAAACTGATCATTACCACAGAGATCATCAAGGTAGGATGAAAAAAAATTTGCCGAGTATTCAGAAAACCAGTAGTTTTTTTGAAGCTTGGCCGACCTTTCCAATGAAGGTGTTTTACGCAGTCTTTGCTTGTGGCTATTTCAAGAGGAAACAAACCACAAAGACAGAACTTAGAACTACTTTATTTTGTCAAGTTTCAAGGAGCTAGCACAAACCGTGTTTGATTTAGACTTAAAAAACACATCTATCTGTATAGGAGGAAATAGAGTGAAACCTAAAAATTCAAACTGTTACTGGTAACGAACGCTTCATCCTAGAAGAGTGAAAGTTGGGCAGCTAAGTGGACTTAGTGAACTGATCATTACCACAGAGATCATCAAGGTCGGATGAAAAAAAATTTGCCGAGTATTCAGAAAACCAGTAGTATTTTGGAAGCTTGGCACACCTTTCCAATGAATGTGTTTTACGCAGTCTTTGCTTGTGGCTATTTCAAGAGGAAACAAACCAAAAAGACAGAACTTAGAACTACTTTATTTTGTCAAGTTTCAAGGAGCTAACACAAACCGTGTTTGATTTAGACTTAAAAAACACATCTATCTTTATAGGAGGAAATAGAGTGAAACCTAAAAATTCAAACTGTTACTGGTAACGAACGCTTCATCCTAGAAGAGTGAAAGTTGGGCAGATAAGTGGACTTAGTGAACTGATCATTACCACGGAGATCATCAAGGTCGGATGAAAAAAAATTTGCCGAGTATTCAGAAAACCAGTAGTATTTTGGAAGCTTGGAACACCTTTCCAATGAATGTGTTTTACGCAGTCTTTGCTTGTGGCTATTTCAAGAGGAAACAAACCACAAAGACAGAACTTAGAACTACTTTATGTTGTCAAGTTTCAAGGAGCTAGCACAAACCGTGTTTGATTTAGACTCAAAAAACACATCTATATGTATAGGAGGAAATAGAGTGAAACCTAAAAATTCAAACTGTTACTGGTAACGAACGCTTCATCCTAGAAGAGTGAAAATTGGGCAGCTAAGTGGACTTAGTGAACTATCATTACCACAGAGATCATCAAGGTCGGATGAAAAAAAATTTGCCGAGTATTCAGAAAACCTGTAGTATTTTGGAAGCTTGGCACACCTTTCCAATGAATGTGTTTTACGCAGTCTTTGCTTGTGGCTATTTCAAGAGGAAACAAACCACAAAGACAGAACTTAGAACTACTTTATTTTGTCAAGTTTCAAGGAGCTAGCACAAACCGTGTTTGATTTAGACTTAAAAAACACATCTATCTGTATAGGAGGAAATAGAGTGAAACCTAAAAATTCAAACTGTTACTGGTAACGAACACTTCATCCTAGAAGAGTGAATATTGGGCAGCTAAGTGGACTAAGTAAACTGATCATTACCACAGAGATCATCAAGGTCGGATGAAAAAAAATTTGCCGAGTATTCAGAAAACCAGTAGTATTTTGGAAGCTTGGAACACCTTTCCAATGAATGTGTTTTACGCAGTCTTTGCTTGTGGCTATTTCAAGAGGAAACAAACCACAAAGACAGAACTTAGAACTACTTTATTTTGTCAAGTTTCAAGGAGCTAGCACAAACCGTGTTTGATTTAGACTTAAAAAACACATCTATCTCTATAGGAAGAAATAGAGTGAAACCTAAAAATTCAAACTGTTACTGGTAACGAACGCTTCATCCTAGAAGAGTTGAAGTTGGGCAGGTAAGTGGACTTAGTGAACTGATCATTACCACAGAGATCATCAAGGTGGGATGAAAAAAAATTTGCCGAGTATTCAGAAAACCAGTAGTATTTTGGAAGCTTGGCACACCTTTCCAATGAATGTGTTTTACGCAGTCTTTGCTTGTGGCTATTTCAAGAGGAAACAAACCACAAAGACAGAACTTAGAACTACTTTATTTTGTCAAGTTTCAAGGAGCTAGCACAAACCGTGTTTGATTTAGACTTAAAAAACACATCTATCTGTATAGGAGGAAATAGAGTGAAACGTAAAATTCAAACTATTACTGGTAACGAACGCTTCATCCTAGAAGAGTGAAAGTTGGGCAGCTAATTGGACTTAGTCAACTGATCATTACCACAGAGATCATCAAGGTCGGATGAAAAAAATTTGCCGAGTATTCAGAAAACCAGTAGTATTTTGGAAGCTTGGAACACCTTTCCAATGAATGTGTTTTACGCAGTCTTTGCTTGTGGCTATTTCAAGAGGAAACAAACCACAAAGACAGAACTTAGAACTACTTTATTTTGTCAAGTTTCAAGGAGCAAGCACAAACCGTGTTTGATTTAGACTCAAAAAACACATCTATCTGTATAGGAGGAAATAGAGTGAAACCTAAAAATTCAAACTGTTACTGGTAACGAACGCTTCATCCTAGAAGAGTGAAAGTTGGGCAGATAAGTGGACTTAGTGAACTGATCATTACCACGGAGATCATCAAGGTCGGATGAAAAAAAATTTGCCGAGTATTCAGAAAACCAGTAGTATTTTGGAAGCTTGGAACACCTTTCCAATGAATGTGTTTTACGCAGTCTTTGCTTGTGGCTATTTCAAGAGGAAACAAACCACAAAGACAGAACTTAGAACTACTTTATGTTGTCAAGTTTCAAGGAGCTAGCACAAACCGTGTTTGATTTAGACTCAAAAAACACATCTATATGTATAGGAGGAAATAGAGTGAAACCTAAAAATTCAAACTGTTACTGGTAACGAACGCTTCATCCTAGAAGAGTGAAAATTGGGCAGCTAAGTGGACTTAGTGAACTATCATTACCACAGAGATCATCAAGGTCGGATGAAAAAAAATTTGCCGAGTATTCAGAAAACCAGTAGTATTTTGGAAGCTTGGAACACCTTTCCAATAAAGGTGTTTTACGCAGTGTTTGCTTGTGGCTATTTCAAGAGGAAACAAACCACAAAGACAGAACTTAGAACTACTTTATTTTGTCAAGTTTCAAGGAGCTAGCACAAACCGTGTTTGATTTAGACTTAAAAAACACATCTATCTGTATAGGAGGAAATAGAGTGAAACCTAAAAATTCAAACTGTTACTGGTAACGAACACTTCATCCTAGAAGAGTGAATATTGGGCAGCTAAGTGGACTAAGTAAACTGATCATTACCACAGAGATCATCAAGGTCGGATGAAAAAAAATTTGCCGAGTATTCAGAAAACCAGTAGTATTTTGGAAGCTTGGAACACCTTTCCAATGAATGTGTTTTACGCAGTCTTTGCTTGTGGCTATTTCAAGAGGAAACAAACCACAAAGACAGAACTTAGAACTACTTTATTTTGTCAAGTTTCAAGGAGCTAGCACAAACCGTGTTTGATTTAGACTTAAAAAACACATCTATCTCTATAGGAAGAAATAGAGTGAAACCTAAAAATTCAAACTGTTACTGGTAACGAACGCTTCATCCTAGAAGAGTTGAAGTTGGGCAGGTAAGTGGACTTAGTGAACTGATCATTACCACAGAGATCATCAAGGTGGGATGAAAAAAAATTTGCCGAGTATTCAGAAAACCAGTAGTATTTTGGAAGCTTGGCACACCTTTCCAATGAATGTGTTTTACGCAGTCTTTGCTTGTGGCTATTTCAAGAGGAAACAAACCACAAAGACAGAACTTAGAACTACTTTATTTTGTCAAGTTTCAAGGAGCTAGCACAAACCGTGTTTGATTTAGACTTAAAAAACACATCTATCTGTATAGGAGGAAATAGAGTGAAACGTAAAATTCAAACTATTACTGGTAACGAACGCTTCATCCTAGAAGAGTGAAAGTTGGGCAGCTAATTGGACTTAGTCAACTGATCATTACCACAGAGATCATCAAGGTCGGATGAAAAAAATTTGCCGAGTATTCAGAAAACCAGTAGTATTTTGGAAGCTTGGAACACCTTTCCAATGAATGTGTTTTACGCAGTCTTTGCTTGTGGCTATTTCAAGAGGAAACAAACCACAAAGACAGAACTTAGAACTACTTTATTTTGTCAAGTTTCAAGGAGCAAGCACAAACCGTGTTTGATTTAGACTCAAAAAACACATCTATCTGTATAGGAGGAAATAGAGTGAAACCTAAAAATTCAAACTGTTACTGGTAACGAACGCTTCATCCTAGAAGAGTGAAAATTGGGCAGCTAAGTGGACTTAGTGAACTGATCATTACCACAGAGATCATCAAGGTCGGATGAAAAAAAATTTGCCGAGTATTCAGAAAACCAGTAGTATTTTGGAAGCTTGAAACACCTTTCCAATAAAGGTGTTTTACGCAGTGTTTGCTTGTGGCTATTTCAAGAGGAAACAAACCACAAAGACAGAACTTAGAACTACTTTATTTTGTCAAGTTTCAAGGAGCTAGCACAAACCGTGTTTGATTTAGACTTAAAAAACACATCTATCTGTATAGGAGGAAATAGAGTGAAACCTAAAATTTCAAACTGTTACTGGTAACGAACGCTTCATCCTAGAAGAGTTAAAGTTGGGCAGCTAAGTGGACTTAGTGAACTGATCATTACCACAGAGATCATCAAGGTCGGATGAAAAAAAATTTGCCGAGTACTCAGAAAACCAGTAGTATTTTGGAAGCTTGGCACACCTTTGCAATGAATGTGTTTTACGCAGTCTTTGCTTGTGGCTATTTCAAGAGGAAACAAACCACAAAGACAGAACTTAGATCTACTTTATTTTGTCAAGTTTCAAGGAGCTAGCACAAACCGTGTTTGATTTAGACTTAAAAAACACATCTATCTGTATAGGAGGAAATAGAGTGAAACCTATAAATTCAAACTGTTACTGGAAACGAACGCTTCATCCTAGAAGAGTGAATATTGGGCAGCTAAGTGGACTAAGTAAACTGATCATTACCACAGAGATCATCAAGGTCGGATGAAAAAAAATTTGCCGAGTATTCAGAAAACCAGTAGTATTTTGGAAGCTTGGAACACCTTTCCAATGAATGTGTTTTACGCAGTCTTTGCTTGTGGCTATTTCAAGAGGAAACAAACCACAAAGACAGAACTTAGAACTTCTTTATTTTGTCAAGTTTCAAGGAGCTAGCACAAACCGTGTTTGATTTAGACTTAAAAAACACATCTATCTGTATAGGAGGAAATAGAGTGAAACGTAAAAATTCAAACTGTTACTGGTAACGAAGGCTTCATCCTAGAAGAGTGAAAACTGGGCAGCTAAGTGGACTTAGTGAACTGATCATTACCACAGACATCATCAAGGTCGGATGATAAAAAATTTGCCGAGTATTCAGAAAACCAGTAGTATTTTGGAAGCTTGGAACACCTTTCCAATGAATGTGTTTTACGCAGTCTTTGCTTGTGGCTATTTCAAGAGGAAACAAACCACAAAGACAGAACTTAGAACAACTTTATTTTGTCAAGTTTCAAGGAGCTAGAACAAACCGTGATTGATTTAGACTTAAAAAACACATCTATCTGTATAGGAGGAAATAGAGTGAAACCTAAAAATTCAAACTGTTACTGGTAACGAACGCTTCATCCTAGAAGAGTGAATATTGGGAAGCTAAGTGGACTATTTAAACTGATCATTACCACAGAGATCATCAAGGTAGGATGAAAAAAAATTTGCCGAGTATTCAGAAAACCAGTAGTTTTTTTGAAGCTTGGCCGACCTTTCCAATGAAGGTGTTTTACGCAGTCTTTGCTTGTGGCTATTTCAAGAGGAAACAAACCACAAAGACAGAACTTAGAACTACTTTATTTTGTCAAGTTTCAAGGAGCTAGCACAAACCGTGTTTGATTTAGACTTAAAAAACACATCTATCTGTATAGGAGGAAATAGAGTGAAACCTAAAAATTCAAACTGTTACTGGTAACGAACGCTTCATCCTAGAAGAGTGAAAGTTGGGCAGCTAAGTGGACTTAGTGAACTGATCATTACCACAGAGATCATCAAGGTCGGATGAAAA
Source organism: Callospermophilus lateralis (assembly GCF_048772815.1). Classification (NCBI taxonomy): domain Eukaryota; kingdom Metazoa; phylum Chordata; class Mammalia; order Rodentia; family Sciuridae; genus Callospermophilus; species Callospermophilus lateralis. The sequence goes on from NW_027514886.1 coordinate 41,221, forward strand.
AAAATTTGCCGAGTATTCAGAAAACCAGTAGTATTTTGGAAGCTTGGCACACCTTTCCAATGAATGTGTTTTACGCAGTCTTTGCTTGTGGCTATTTCAAGAGGAAACAAACCACAAAGACAGAACTTAGAACTACTTTATTTTGTCAAGTTTCAAGGAGCTAGCACAAACCGTGTTTGATTTAGACTTAAAAAACACATCTATCTTTATAGGAGGAAATAGAGTGAAACCTAAAAATTCAAACTGTTACTGGTAACGAACGCTTCATCCTAGAAGAGTGAAAGTTGGGCAGATAAGTGGACTTAGTGAACTGATCATTACCACAGAGATCATCAAGGTCGGATGAAAAAAAATTTGCCGAGTATTCAGAAAACCAGTAGTATTTTGGAAGCTTGGAACACCTTTCCAATGAATGTGTTTTACGCAGTCTTTGCTTGTGGCTATTTCAAGAGGAAACAAACCACAAAGACAGAACTTAGAACTACTTTATGTTGTCAAGTTTCAAGGAGCTAGCACAAACCGTGTTTGATTTAGACTCAAAAAACACATCTATATGTATAGGAGGAAATAGAGTGAAACCTAAAAATTCAAACTGTTACTGGTAACGAACGCTTCATCCTAGAAGAGTGAAAATTGGGCAGCTAAGTGGACTTAGTGAACTATCATTACCACAGAGATCATCAAGGTCGGATGAAAAAAAATTTGCCGAGTATTCAGAAAACCAGTAGTATTTTGGAAGCTTGGCACACCTTTCCAATGAATGTGTTTTACGCAGTCTTTGCTTGTGGCTATTTCAAGAGGAAACAAACCACAAAGACAGAACTTAGAACTACTTTATTTTGTCAAGTTTCAAGGAGCTAGCACAAACCGTGTTTGATTTAGACTTAAAAAACACATCTATCTGTATAGGAGGAAATAGAGTGAAACCTAAAAATTCAAACTGTTACTGGTAACGAACACTTCATCCTAGAAGAGTGAATATTGGGCAGCTAAGTGGACTAAGTAAACTGATCATTACCACAGAGATCATCAAGGTCGGATGAAAAAAAATTTGCCGAGTATTCAGAAAACCAGTAGTATTTTGGAAGCTTGGAACACCTTTCCAATGAATGTGTTTTACGCAGTCTTTGCTTGTGGCTATTTCAAGAGGAAACAAACCACAAAGACAGAACTTAGAACTACTTTATTTTGTCAAGTTTCAAGGAGCTAGCACAAACCGTGTTTGATTTAGACTTAAAAAACACATCTATCTCTATAGGAAGAAATAGAGTGAAACCTAAAAATTCAAACTGTTACTGGTAACGAACGCTTCATCCTAGAAGAGTGAAAGTTGGGCAGCTAAGTGGACTTAGTGAACTGATCATTACCACAGAGATCATCAAGGTCGGATGAAAAAAAATTTGCCGAGTATTCAGAAAACCAGTAGTAATTTGGAAGCTTGGAACACCTTTCCAATGAATGTGTTTTATGCAGTCTTTGCTTGTGGCTATTTCAAGAGGAAACAAACCACAAAGACAGAACTTAGAACTACTTTATTTTGTCAAGTTTCAAGGAGCTAGCACAAACCGTGTTTGATTTAGACTTAAAAAACACATCTATCTGTATAGGAGGAAATAGAGTGAAACCTAAAAATTCAAACTGTTACTGGTAACGAACGCTTCATCCTAGAAGAGTGAAAGTTGGGCAGCTAAGTGGACTTAGTGAACTGATCATTACCACAGAGATCATCAAGGTCGGATGAAAAAAAATTTGCCGAGTATTCAGAAAACCAGTAGTATTTTGGAAGCTTGGAACACCTTTTCAATGAATGTGTTTTACGCAGTCTTTGCTTGTGGCTACTTCAAGAGGAAACAAACCACAAAGACAGAACTTAGAACTACTTTATTTTGTCAAGTTTCAAGGAGCTAGCACAAACCGTGTTTGATTTAGACTCAAAAAACACATCTATCTGTATAGGAGGAAATAGAGTGAAACCTAACAATTCAAACTGTTAGTGGTAACGAACGCTTCATCCTAGAAGAGGGAAAATTGGGCAGCTAAGTGGACTTAGTGAACTGATCATTACCACAGAGATCATCAAGGTCGGATGAAAAAAAATTTGCCGAGTATTCAGAAAACCAGTAGTATTTTGGAAGCTTGGAACACCTTTCCAATAAAGGTGTTTTACGCAGTGTTTGCTTGTGGCTATTTCAAGAGGAAACAAACCACAAAGACAGAACTTAGAACTACTTTATTTTGTCAAGTTTCAAGGAGCTAGCACAAACCGTGTTTGATTTAGACTTAAAAAACACATCTATCTGTGTAGGAGGACATAGAGTGAAACCTAAAAATTCAAACTGTTACTGGTAACGAACGCTTCATCCTAGAAGAGTGAAACTTGGGCAGCTAAGTGGACTTAGTGAACTGATCATTACCACAGAGATCATCAAGGTCGGATGAAAAAAAATTTGCCGAGTATTCAGAAAAACAGTAGTATATTGGAAGCTTGGCACACCTTTCCAATGAATGTGTTTTACGCAGTCTTTGCTTGTGGCTATTTCAAGAGGAAACAAACCACAAAGACAGAACTTAGAACTACTTTATTTTGTCAAGTTTCAAGGAGCTAGCACAAACCGTGTTTGATTTAGACTTAAAAAACACATCTATCTGTATAGGAGGAAATAGAGTGAAACCTAAAAATTCAAACTGTTACTGGTAACGAACGCTTCATCCTAGAAGAGTGAAAGTTGGGCAGCTAAGTGGACTTAGTGAACTGATCATTACCACAGAGATCATCAAGGTCGGATGAAAAAAAATTTGCCGAGTATTCAGAAAACCAGTAGTATTTTGGAAGCTTGGAACACCTTTCCAATGAATGTGTTTTACGCAGTCTTTGCTTGTGGCTATTTCAAGAGGAAACAAACCACAAAGACAGAACTTAGAACTACTTTATTTTGTCAAGTTTCAAGGAGCTAGCACAAACCGTGTTTGATTTAGACTCAAAAAACACATCTATCTGTATAGGAGGAAATAGAGTTAAACCTAAAAATTCAAACTGTTACTGGTAACGAACGCTTCATCCTAGAAGAGTGAAAATTGGGCAGCTAAGTGGACTTAGTGAACTGATCATTACCACAGAGATCATCAAGGTCGGATGAAAAAAAATTTGCCGAGTATTCAGAAAACCAGTAGTATTTTGGAAGCTTGGAACACCTTTCCAATAAAGGTGTTTTACGCAGTGTTTGCTTGTGGCTATTTCAAGAGGAAACAAACCACAAAGACAGAACTTAGAACTACTTTATTTTGTCAAGTTTCAAGGAGCTAGCACAAACCGTGTTTGATTTAGACTTAAAAAACACATCTATCTGTATAGGAGGAAACAGAGTGAAACCTAAAAATTCAAACTGTTACTGGTAACGAACGCTTCATCCTAGAAGAGTGAATATTGGGCAGTTAAGTGGACTAAGTAAACTGATCATTACCACAGAGATCACCAAGGTCGGATGAAAAAAAATTTGCCGAGTATTCCGAAAACCAGTAGTATTTTGGAAGCTTGGAACACCTTTCCAATGAATGTGTTTTACGCAGTCTTTGCTTGTGGCTATTTCAAGAGGAAACAAACCACAAAGACAGAACTTTGAACTACTTTATTTTGTCAAGTTTCAAGGAGCTAGCACAAACCGTGTTTGATTTAGACTCAAAAAACACATCTATCTGTATAGGAGGAAATAGAGTTAAACCTAAAAATTCAAACTGTTACTGGTAACGAACGCTTCATCCTAGAAGAGGGAAAATTGGGCAGCTAAGTGGACTTAGTGAACTGATCATTACCACAGAGATCATCAAGGTCGGATGAAAAAAAATTTGCCGAGTATTCAGAAAACCAGTAGTATTTTGGAAGCTTGGAACACCTTTCCAATAAAGGTGTTTTACGCAGTGTTTGCTTGTGGCTATTTCAAGAGGAAACAAACCACAAAGACAGAACTTAGAACTGCTTTATTTTGTCAAGTTTCAAGGAGCTAGCACAAACCGTGTTTGATTTAGACTTAAAAAACACATCTATCTGTATAGGAGGAAATAGAATGAAACCTAAAAATTCAAACTGTTACTGGTAACGAACGCTTCATCCTAGAAGAGTGAAAGTTGGGCAGCTAAGTGGACTTAGTGAACTGATCATTACCACAGAGATCATCAAGGTCGGATGAAAAAAAATTTGCCGAGTATTCAGAAAACCAGTAGTATTTTGGAAGCTTGGAACACCTTTTCAATGAATGTGTTTTACGCAGTCTTTGCTTGTGGCTATTTCAAGAGGAAACAAACCACAAAGACAGAACTTAGAACTACTTTATTTTGTCAAGTTTCAAGGAGCTAGCACAAACCGTGTTTGATTTAGACTCAAAAAACTCATCTATCTGTATAGGAGGAAATAGAGTGAAACCTAAAAATTCAAACTGTTAGTGGTAACGAACGCTTCATCCTAGAAGAGGGAAAATTGGGCAGCTAAGTGGACTTAGTGAACTGATCATTACCACAGAGATCATCAAGGTCGGATGAAAAAAAATTTGCCGAGTATTCAGAAAACCAGTAGTATTTTGGAAGCTTGGAACACCTTTCCAATAAAGGTGTTTTACGCAGTGTTTGCTTGTGGCTATTTCAAGAGGAAACAAACCACAAAGACAGAACTTAGAACTACTTTATTTTGTCAAGTTTCAAGGAGCTAGCACAAACCGTGTTTGATTTAGACTTAAAAAACACATCTATCTGTATAGGAGGAAATAGAGTGAAACCTAAAAATTCAAACTGTTACTGGTAACGAACGCTTCATCCTAGAAGAGTGAAAGTTGGGCAGCTAAGTGGACTTAGTGAACTGATCATTACCACAGAGATCATCAAGGTCGGATGAAAAAAAATTTGCCGAGTATTCAGAAAACCAGTAGTATTTTGGAAGCTTGGCACACCTTTCCAATGAATGTGTTTTACGCAGTCTTTGCTTGTGGCTATTTCAAGAGGACACAAACCACAAAGACAGAACTTAGAACTACTTTATTTTGTCAAGTTTCAAGGAGCTAGCACAAACCGTGTTTGATTTAGACTTAAAAAACACATCTATCTGTATAGGAGGAAATAGAGTGAAACCTAAAAATTCAAACTGTTACTGGTAACGAACGCTTCATCCTAGAAGAGTGAACGTTGGGCAGCTAAGTGGACTTAGTGAACTGATCATTACCACAGAGATCATCAAGGTCGGATGAAAAAAAATTTGCCGAGTATTCAGAAAACCAGTAGTATTTTGGAAGCTTGGAACACCTTTCCAATGAATGTGTTTTACGCAGTCTTTGCTTGTGGCTATTTCAAGAGGAAACAAACCACAAAGACAGAACTTAGAACTACTTTATTTTGTCAAGTTTCAAGGAGCTAGCACAAACCGTGTTTGATTTAGACTTAAAAAACACATCTATCTGTATAGGAGGAAATAGAGTGAAACCTAAAAATTCAAACTGTTACTGGTAACGAACGCTTCATCCTAGAAGAGTGAAAGTTGGGCAGCTAAGTGGACTTAGTGAACTGATCATTACCACAGAGATCATCAAGGTCGGATGAAAAAAAATTTGCCGAGTATTCAAAAAACCAGTAGTATTTTGGAAGCTTGGCACACCTTTCCAATGAATGTGTTTTACGCAGTCTTTGCTTGTGGCTATTTCAAGAGGACACAAACCACAAAGACAGAACTTAGAACTACTTTATTTTGTCAAGTTTCAAGGAGCTAGCACAAACCGTGTTTGATTTAGACTTAAAAAACACATCTATCTGTATAGGAGGAAATAGAGTGAAACCTAAAAATTCAAACTGTTACTGGTAACGAACGCTTCATCCTAGAAGAGTGAACGTTGGGCAGCTAAGTGGACTTAGTGAACTGATCATTACCACAGAGATCATCAAGGTCGGATGAAAAAAAATTTGCCGAGTATTCAAAAAACCAGTAGTATTTTGGAAGCTTGGAACACCTTTCCAATGAATGTGTTTTACGCAGTCTTTGCTTGTGGCTATTTCAAGAGGAAACAAACCACAAAGACAGAACTTAGAACTACTTTATTTTGTCAAGTTTCAAGGAGCTAGCACAAACCGTGTTTGATTTAGACTTAAAAAACACATCTATCTGTATAGGAGGAAATAGAGTGAAACGTAAAATTCAAACTATTACTGATAACGAACGCTTCATCCTAGAAGAGTGAAAGTTGGGCAGCTAATTGGACTTAGTCAACTGATCATTACCACAGAGATCATCAAGGTCGGATGAAAAAAAATTTGCCGAGTATTCAGAAAACCAGTAGTATTTTGGAAGCTTGGAACACCTTTCCAATGAATGTGTTTTACAGTCTCTGCTTGTGGCTATTTAAAGAGTAAACAAACTACAAAGACAGAACTTAGAACTACTTTATTTTGTCAAGTTTCAAGGAGCTAGCACAAACCGTGTTTGATTTAGACTTAAAAAACACATCTATCTGTATAGGAGGAAATAGAGTGAAACCTAAAAATTCAAACTGTTACTGGTAACGAACGCTTCATCCTAGAAGAGGGAAAATTGGGCAGCTAAGTGGACTTAGTGAACTGATCATTACCACAGAGATCATCAAGGTCGGATGAAAAAAAATTTGCCGAGTATTCAGAAAACCAGTAGTATTTTGGAAGCTTGGAACACCTTTCCAATAAAGGTGTTTTACGCAGTGTTTGCTTGTGGTTATTTCAAGAGGAAACAAACCACAAAGACAGAACTTAGAACTACTTTATTTTGTCAAGTTTCAAGGAGCTAGCACAAACCGTGTTTGATTTAGACTTAAAAAACACATCTATCTGTATAGGAGGAAATAGAGTGAAACCTAAAAATTCAAACTGTTACTGGTAACGAACGCTTCATCCTAGAAGAGTGAATATTGGGCAGTTAAGTGGACTAAGTAAACTGATCATTACCACAGAGATCACCAAGGTCGGATGAAAAAAAATTTGCCGAGTATTCCGAAACCAGTAGTATTTTGGAAGCTTGGAACACCTTTCCAATGAATGTGTTTTACGCAGTCTTTGCTTGTGGCTATTTCAAGAGGAAACAAACCACAAAGACAGAACTTAGAACTACTTTATTTTGTCAAGTTTCAAGGAGCTAGCACAAACCGTGTTTGATTTAGACTTAAAAAACACATCTATCTGTATAGGAGGAAATAGAGTGAAACCTAAAAATTCAAACTGTTACTGGTAACGAACGCTTCATCCTAGAAGAGTCAAAATTGGGCAGCTAAGTGGACTTAGTGAACTGATCATTACCACAGAGATGATCAAGGTTGGATGAAAAAAAATTTGCCGAGTATTCAGAAAACCAGTAGTATTTTGGAAGCTTGGCACACCTTTCCAATGAATGTGTTTTACGCAGTCTTTGCTTGTGGCTATTTCAAGAGGAAACAAACCACAAAGACAGAACTTAGAACTACTTTATTTTGTCAAGTTTCAAGGAGCTAGCACAAACCGTGTTTGATTTAGACTTAAAAAACACATCTATCTGTATAGGAGGAAATAGAGTGAAACCTAAAAATTCAAACTGTTACTGGTAACGAACGCTTCATCCTAGAAGAGTGAAAATTGGGCCGCTAAGTGGACTTAGTGAACTGATCATTACCACAGAGATCATCAAGGTCGGATGAAAAAAAATTTGCCGAGTATTCAGATAACCAGTAGTATTTTGGAAGCTTGGAACACCTTTCCAATAAAGGTATTTTACGCAGTCTTTGCTTGTGGCTATTTCAAGAGGAAACAAACCACAAAGACAAAACTTAGAACTACTTTATTTTGTCAAGTTTCAAGGAGCTAGCACAAACCGTGTTTGATTTAGACTTAAAAAACACATCTATCTGTATAGGAGGAAATAGAGTGAAACCTAAAAATTCAAACTGTTACTGGTAACGAACGCTTCATCCTAGAAGAGTGAATATTGGGCAGTTAAGTGGACTAAGTAAACTGATCATTACCACAGAGATCACCAAGGTCGGATGAAAAAAAATTTGCCGAGTATTCAGAAAACCAGTAGTATTTTGGAAGCTTGGCACACCTTTCCAATGAATGTGTTTTACGCAGTCTTTGCTTGTGGCTATTTCAAGAGGAAACAAACCACAAAGACAGAACTTAGAACTACTTTATTTTGTCAAGTTTCAAGGAGCTAGCACAAACCGTGTTTGATTTAGACTTAAAAAACACATCTATCTGTATAGGAGGAAATAGAGTGAAACCTAAAAATTCAAACTGTTACTGGTAACGAACGCTTCATCCTAGAAGAGAGAAAATTGGGCCGCTAAGTGGACTTAGTGAACTGATCATTACCACAGAGATCATCAAGGTCGGATGAAAAAAAATTTGCCGAGTATTCAGAAAACCAGTAGTATTTTGGAAGCTTGGAACACCTTTCCAATAAAGGTATTTTACGCAGTTTTTGCTTGTGGCTATTTCAAGAGGAAACATACCACAAAGACAGAACTTAGAACTACTTTATTTTGTCAAGTTTCAAGGAGCTAGCACAAACCGTGTTTGATTTAGACTTAAAAAACACATCTATCTGTATAGGAGGAAATAGAGTGAAACCTAAAAATTCAAACTGTTACTGGTAACGAACGCTTCATCCTAGAAGAGGGAAAATTGGGCAGCTAAGTGGACTTAGTGAACTGATCATTACCACAGAGATCATCAAGGTCGGATGAAAAAAAATTTGCCGAGTATTCAGAAAACCAGTAGTATTTTGGAAGCTTGGAACACCTTTCCAATAAAGGTGTTTTACGCAGTGTTTGCTTGTGGCTATTTCAAGAGGAAACAAACCACAAAGACAGAACTTAGAACTACTTTATTTTGTCAAGTTTCAAGGAGCTAGCAAAAACCGTGTTTGATTTAGACTTAAAAAACACATCTATCTGTATAGGAGGAAATAGAGTGAAACCTAAAAATTCAAACTGTTACTGGTAACGAACGCTTCATCCTAGAAGAGTGAATATTGGGCAGTTAAGTGGACTAAGTAAACTGATCATTACCACAGAGATCACCAAGGTCGGATGAAAAAAAATTTGCCGAGTATTCCGAAAACCAGTAGTATTTTGGAAGCTTGGCACACCTTTCCAATGAATGTGTTTTACGCAGTCTTTGCTTGTGGCTATTTCAAGAGGAAACAAACCACAAAGACAGAACTTAGAACTACTTTATTTTGTCAAGTTTCAAGGAGCTAGCACAAACCGTGTTTGATTTAGACTTAAAAAACACATCTATCTGTATAGGAGGAAATAGAGTGAAACCTAAAAATTCAAACTGTTACTGGTAACGAACGCTTCATCCTAGAAGAGTTAAAGTTGGGCAGCTGAGTGGACTTAGTGAACTGATCATTACCACAGAGATCATCAAGGTCGGATGAAAAAAAATTTGCCGAGTATTCAGAAAACCTGTAGTATTTTGGAAGCTTGGAACACCTTTCCAATGAATGTGTTTTACGCAGTCTTTGCTTGTGGCTATTTCAAGAGGAAACAAACCACAAAGACAGAACTTAGAACTACTTTATTTTGTCAAGTTTCAAGGAGCTAGCACAAACCGTGTTTGATTTAGACTCAAAAAACACATCTATATGTATAGGAGGAAATAGAGTGAAACCTAAAAATTCAAACTGTTACTGGTAACGAACGCTTCATCCTAGAAGAGTGAAAATTGGGCAGCTAAGTGGACTTAGTGAACTGATCATTACCACAGAGATCATCAAGGTCGGATGAAAAAAATTTGCCGAGTATTCAGAAAACCAGTAGTATTTTGGAAGCTTGGAACACCTTTCCAATAAAGGTGTTTTACGCAGTGTTTGCTTGTGGCTATTTCAAGAGGAAACAAACCACAAAGACAGAACTTAGAACTACTTTATTTTGTCAAGTTTCAAGGAGCTAGCACAAACCGTGTTTGATTTAGACTTAAAAAACACATCTATCTGTATAGGAGGAAATAGAGTGAAACCTAAAAATTCAAACTGTTACTGGTAACGAACGCTTCATCCTAGAAGAGTGAAAGTTGGGCAGCTAAGTGGACTTAGTGAACTGATCATTACCACAGAGATCATCAAGGTCGGATGAAAAAAAATTTGCCGAGTAGTCAGAAAACCAGTAGTATTTTGGAAGCTTGGAACACCTTTCCAATGAATGTGTTTTACGCAGTCTCTGCTTGTGGCTATTTCAAGAGGAAACAAACTACAAAGACAGAACTTAGAACTACTATATTTTGTCAAGTTTCAAGGAGCTAGCACAAACCGTGTTTGATTTAGACTTAAAAAACACATCTATCTGTATAGGAGGAAATAGAATGATACCTAAAAATTCAAACTGTTACTGGTAACGAACGCTTCATCCTAGAAAGGTGAAAGTTGGGCAGCTAAGTGGACTTAGTGAACTGATCATTACCACAGAGATCATCAAGGTCGGATGAAAAAAAATTTGCCGAGTATTCAGAAAACCAGTAGTATTTTGGAAGCTTGGCACACCTTTCCAATGAATGTGTTTTACGCAGTCTTTGCTTGTGGCTATTTCAAGAGGAAACAAACCACAAAGACAGAACTTAGAACTACTTTATTTTGTCAAGTTTCAAGGAGCTAGCACAAACCGTGTTTGATTTAGACTTAAAAAACACATCTATCTGTATAGGAGGAAATAGAGTGAAACCTAAAAATTCAAACTGTTACTGGTAACGAACGCTTCATCCTAGAAGAGTGAAAATTGGGCAGCTAAGTGGACTTAGTGAACTGATCATTACCACAGAGATGATCAAGGTCGGATGAAAAAAAATTTCCCGAGTATTCAGAAAACCAGTAGTATTTTGGAAGCTTGGCACACCTTTCCAATGAATGTGTTTTACGCAGTCTTTGCTTGTGGCTATTTCAAGAGGAAACAAACCACAAAGACAGAACTTAGAACTACTTTATTTTGTCAAGTTTCAAGGAGCTAGCACAAACCGTGTTTGATTTAGACTTAAAAAACACATCTATCTGTATAGGAGGAAATAGAGTGAAACCTAAAAATTCAAACTGTTACTGGTAACGAACGCTTCATTCTAGAAGAGTGAAAATTGGGCCGCTAAGTGGACTTAGTGAACTGATCATTACCACAGAGATCATCAAGGTCGGATGAAAAAAAATTTGCCGAGTATTCAGAAAACCAGTAGTATTTTGGAAGCTTGGAACACCTTTCCAATAAAGGTATTTTACGCAGTTTTTGCTTGTGGCTATTTCAAGAGGAAACAAACCACAAAGACAGAACTTAGAACTACTTTATTTTGTCAAGTTTCAAGGAGCTAGCACAAACCGTGTTTGATTTAGACTTAAAAAACACATCTATCTGTATAGGAGAAAATAGAGTGAAACCTAAAAATTCAAACTGTTACTGGTAAAGAACGCTTCATCCTAGAAGAGGGAAAATTGGGCAGCTAAGTGGACTTAGTGAACTGATCATTACCACAGAGATCATCAAGGTCGGATGAAAAAAAATTTGCCGAGTATTCAGAAAACCAGTAGTATTTTGGAAGCTTGGCACACCTTTCCAATGAATGTGTTTTACGCAGTCTTTGCTTGTGGCTATTTCAAGAGGAAACAAACCACAAAGACAGAACTTAGAACTACTTTATTTTGTCAAGTTTCAAGGAGCTAGCACAAACCGTGTTTGATTTAGACTTAAAAAACACATCTATCTGTATAGGAGGAAATAGAGTGAAACCTAAAAATTCAAACTGTTACTGGTAACGAACGCTTCATCCTAGAAGAGTTAAAGTTGGGCAGCTGAGTGGACTTAGTGAACTGATCATTACCACAGAGATCATCAAGGTCGGTTGAAAAAAAATTTGCCGAGTATTCAGAAAACCAGTAGTATTTTGGAAGCTTGGAACACCTTTCCAATGAATGTGTTTTACGCAGTCTTTGCTTGTGGCTATTTCAAGAGGAAACAAACCACAAAGACAGAACTTAGAACTACTTTATTTTGTCAAGTTTCAAGGAGCTAGCACAAACCGTGTTTGATTTAGACTCAAAAAACACATCTATATGTATAGGAGGAAATAGAGTGAAACCTAAAAATTCAAACTGTTACTGGTAACGAACGCTTCATCCTAGAAGAGTGAAAATTGGGCAGCTAAGTGGACTTAGTGAACTGATCATTACCACAGAGATCATCAAGGTCGGATGAAAAAAAATTTGCCGAGTATTCAGAAAACCAGTAGTATTTTGGAAGCTTGGAACACCTTTCCAATAAAGGTGTTTTACGCAGTGTTTGCTTGTGGCTATTTCAAGAGGAAACAAACCACAAAGACAGAACTTAGAACTACTTTATTTTGTCAAGTTTCAAGGAGCTAGCACAAACCGTGTTTGATTTAGACTTAAAAAACACATCTATCTGTATAGGAGGAAATAGAGTGAAACCTAAAAATTCAAACTGTTACTGGTAACGAACGCTTCATCCTAGAAGAGTGAAAGTTGGGCAGCTAAGTGGACTTAGTGAACTGATCATTACCACAGAGATCATCAAGGTCGGATGAAAAAAAATTTGCCGAGTAGTCAGAAAACCAGTAGTATTTTGGAAGCTTGGAACACCTTTCCAATGAATGTGTTTTACGCAGTCTCTGCTTGTGGCTATTTCAAGAGGAAACAAACTACAAAGACAGAACTTAGAACTACTATATTTTGTCAAGTTTCAAGGAGCTAGCACAAACCGTGTTTGATTTAGACTTAAAAAACACATCTATCTGTATAGGAGGAAATAGAATGATACCTAAAAATTCAAACTGTTACTGGTAACGAACGCTTCATCCTAGAAAGGTGAAAGTTGGGCAGCTAAGTGGACTTAGTGAACTGATCATTACCACAGAGATCATCAAGGTCGGATGAAAAAAAATTTGCCGAGTATTCAGAAAACCAGTAGTATTTTGGAAGCTTGGCACACCTTTCCAATGAATGTGTTTTACGCAGTCTTTGCTTGTGGCTATTTCAAGAGGAAACAAACCACAAAGACAGAACTTAGAACTACTTTATTTTGTCAAGTTTCAAGGAGCTAGCACAAACCGTGTTTGATTTAGACTCAAAAAACACATCTATCTGTATAGGAGGAAATAGAGTGAAACCTAAAAATTCAAACTGTTACTGGTAACGAACGCTTCATCCTAGAAGAGGGAAAATTGGGCAGCTAAGTGGACTTAGTGAACTGATCATTACCACAGAGATCATCAAGGTCGGATGAAAAAAAATTTGCCGAGTATTCAGAAAACCAGTAGTATTTTGGAAGCTTGGAACACCTTTCCAATAAAGGTGTTTTACGCAGTGTTTGCTTGTGGTTATTTCAAGAGGAAACAAACCACAAAGACAGAACTTAGAACTACTTTATTTTGTCAAGTTTCAAGGAGCTAGCACAAACCGTGTTTGATTTAGACTTAAAAAACACATCTATCTGTATAGGAGGAAATAGAGTGAAACCTAAAAATTCAAACTGTTACTGGTAACGAACGCTTCATCCTAGAAGAGTGAATATTGGGCAGTTAAGTGGACTAAGTAAACTGATCATTACCACAGAGATCACCAAGGTCGGATGAAAAAAAATTTGCCGAGTATTCCGAAACCAGTAGTATTTTGGAAGCTTGGAACACCTTTCCAATGAATGTGTTTTACGAAGTCTTTGCTTGTGGCTATTTCAAGAGGAAACAAACCACAAAGACAGAACTTAGAACTACTTTATTTTGTCAAGTTTCAAGGAGCTAGCACAAACCGTGTTTGATTTAGACTTAAAAAACACATCTATCTGTATAGGAGGAAATAGAGTGAAACCTAAAAATTCAAACTGTTACTGGTAACGAACGCTTCATCCTAGAAGAGTGAAAATTGGGCAGCTAAGTGGACTTAGTGAACTGATCATTACCACAGAGATGATCAAGGTCGGATGAAAAAAAATTTCCCGAGTATTCAGAAAACCAGTAGTATTTTGGAAGCTTGGCACACCTTTCCAATGAATGTGTTTTACGCAGTCTTTGCTTGTGGCTATTTCAAGAGGAAACAAACCACAAAGACAGAACTTAGAACTACTTTATTTTGTCAAGTTTCAAGGAGCTAGCACAAACCGTGTTTGATTTAGACTTAAAAAACACATCTATCTGTATAGGAGGAAATAGAGTGAAACCTAAAAATTCAAACTGTTACTGGTAACGAACGCTTCATTCTAGAAGACTGAAAATTGGGCCGCTAAGTGGACTTAGTGAACTGATCATTACCACAGAGATCATCAAGGTCGGATGAAAAAAAATTTGCCGAGTATTCAGAAAACCAGTAGTATTTTGGAAGCTTGGAACACCTTTCCAATAAAGGTATTTTACGCAGTTTTTGCTTGTGGCTATTTCAAGAGGAAACAAACCACAAAGACAGAACTTAGAACTACTTTATTTTGTCAAGTTTCAAGGAGCTAGCACAAACCGTGTTTGATTTAGACTTAAAAAACACATCTATCTGTATAGGAGGAAATAGAGTGAAACCTAAAAATTCAAACTGTTACTGGTAACGAACGCTTCATCCTAGAAGAGGGAAAATTGGGCAGCTAAGTGGACTTAGTGAACTGATCATTACCACAGAGATCATCAAGGTCGGATGAAAAAAAATTTGCCGAGTATTCAGAAAACCAGTAGTATTTTGGAAGCTTGGAACACCTTTCCAATAAAGGTGTTTTACGCAGTGTTTGCTTGTGGCTATTTCAAGAGGAAACAAACCACAAAGACAGAACTTAGAACTACTTTATTTTGTCAAGTTTCAAGGAGCTAGCACAAACCGTGTTTGATTTAGACTTAAAAAACACATCTATCTGTATAGGAGGAAATAGAGTGAAACCTAAAAATTCAAACTGTTACTGGTAACGAACGCTTCATCCTAGAAGAGTGAATATTGGGCAGTTAAGTGGACTAAGTAAACTGATCATTACCACAGAGATCACCAAGGTCGGATGAAAAAAAATTTGCCGAGTATTCAGAAAACCAGTAGTATTTTGGAAGCTTGGCACACCTTTCCAATGAATGTGTTTTACGCAGTCTTTGCTTGTGGCTATTTCAAGAGGAAACAAACCACAAAGACAGAACTTAGAACTACTTTATTTTGTCAAGTTTCAAGGAGCTAGCACAAACCGTGTTTGATTTAGACTTAAAAAACACATCTATCTGTATAGGAGGAAATAGAGTGAAACCTAAAAATTCAAACTGTTACTGGTAACGAACGCTTCATCCTAGAAGAGTGAAAATTGGGCCGCTAAGTGGACTTAGTGAACTGATCATTACCACAGAGATCATCAAGGTCGGATGAAAAAAAATTTGCCGAGTATTCAGAAAACCAGTAGTATTTTGGAAGCTTGGAACACCTTTCCAATAAAGGTATTTTACGCAGTTTTTGCTTGTGGCTATTTCAAGAGGAAACAAACCACAAAGACAGAACTTAGAACTACTTTATTTTGTCAAGTTTCAAGGAGCTAGCACAAACCGTGTTTGATTTAGACTTAAAAAACACATCTATCTGTATAGGAGGAAATAGAGTGAAACCTAAAAATTCAAACTGTTACTGGTAACGAACGCTTCATCCTAGAAGAGGGAAAATTGGGCAGCTAAGTGGACTTAGTGAACTGATCATTACCACAGAGATCATCAAGGTCGGATGAAAAAAAATTTGCCGAGTATTCAGAAAACCAGTAGTATTTTGGAAGCTTGGAACACCTTTCCAATAAAGGTGTTTTACGCAGTGTTTGCTTGTGGCTATTTCAAGAGGAAACAAACCACAAAGACAGAACTTAGAACTACTTTATTTTGTCAAGTTTCAAGGAGCTAGCACAAACCGTGTTTGTTTTAGACTTAAAAAACACATCTATCTGTATAGGAGGAAATAGAGTGAAACCTAAAAATTCAAACTGTTACTGGTAACGAACGCTTCATCCTAGAAGAGTGAATATTGGGCAGTTAAGTGGACTAAGTAAACTGATCATTACCACAGAGATCACCAAGGTCGGATGAAAAAAAATTTGCCGAGTATTCCGAAAACCAGTAGTATTTTGGAAGCTTGGAACACCTTTCCAATGAATGTGTTTTACGCAGTCTTTGCTTGTGGCTATTTCAAGAGGAAACAAACCACAAAGACAGAACTTAGAACTACTTTATTTTGTCAAGTTTCAAGGAGCTAGCACAAACCGTGTTTGATTTAGACTCAAAAAACACATCTATCTGTATAGGAGGAAATAGAGTGAAACCTAAAAATTCAAACTGTTACTGGTAACGAACGCTTCATCCTAGAAGAGGGAAAATTGGGCAGCTAAGTGGACTTAGTGAACTGATCATTACCACAGAGATCATCAAGTCGGATGAAAAAAAATTTGCCGAGTATTCAGAAAACCAGTAGTATTTTGGAAGCTTGGAACACCTTTCCAATAAAGGTGTTTTACGCAGTGTTTGCTTGTGGCTATTTCAAGAGGAAACAAACCACAAAGACAGAACTTAGAACTACTTTATTTTGTCAAGTTTCAAGGAGCTAGCACAAACCGTGTTTGATTTAGACTTAAAAAACACATCTATCTGTATAGGAGGAAATAGAGTGAAACCTAAAAATTCAAACTGTTACTGGTAACGAACGCTTCATCCTAGAAGAGTGAAAGTTGGGCAGCTAAGTGGACTTAGTGAACTGATCATTACCACAGAGATCATCAAGGTCGGATGAAAAAAATTTTGCCGAGTATTCAGAAAACCAGTAGTATTTTGGAAGCTTGGCACACCTTTCCAATGAATGTGTTTTACGCAGTCTTTGCTTGTGGCTATTTCAAGAGGAAACAAACCACAAAGACAGAACTTAGAACTACTTTATTTTGTCAAGTTTCAAGGAGCTAGCACAAACCGTGTTTGATTTAGACTCAAAAAACACATCTATCTGTATAGGAGGAAATAGAGTTAAACCTAAAAATTCAAACTGTTACTGGTAACGAACGCTTCATCCTAGAAGAGGGAAAATTGGGCAGCTAAGTGGACTTAGTGAACTGATCATTACCACAGAGATCATCAAGGTCGGATGAAAAAAAATTTGCCGAGAATTCAGAAAACCAGTAGTATTTTGAAGCTTGGAACACCTTTCCAATAAAGGTGTTTTACGCAGTGTTTGCTTGTGGCTATTTCAAGAGGAAACAAACCACAAAGACAGAACTTAGAACTACTTTATTTTGTCAAGTTTCAAGGAGCTAGCACAAACCGTGTTTGATTTAGACTTAAAAAACACATCTATCTGTATAGGAGGAAATAGAATGAAACCTAAAAATTCAAACTGTTACTGGTAACGAACGCTTCATCCTAGAAGAGTGAAAGTTGGGCAGCTAAGTGGACTTAGTGAACTGATCATTACCACAGAGATCATCAAGGTCAGATGAAAAAAAATTTGCCGAGTATTCAGAAAACCAGTAGTATTTTGGAAGCTTGGAACACCTTTTCAATGAATGTGTTTTACGCAGTCTTTGCTTGTGGCTACTTCAAGAGGAAACAAACCACAAAGACAGAACTTAGAACTACTTTATTTTGTCAAGTTTCAAGGAGCTAGTACAAACCGTGTTTGATTTAGACTCAAAAAACACATCTATCTGTATAGGAGGAAATAGAGTGAAACCTAAAAATTCAAACTGTTACTGGTAACGAACGCTTCATCCTAGAAGAGTGAAAGTTGGGCAGCTAAGTGGACTTAGTGAACTGATCATTACCACAGAGATCATCAAGGTCGGATGAAAAAAAATTTGCCGAGTATTCAGAAAACCAGTAGTATTTTGGAAGCTTGGAACACCTTTCCAATGAATGTGTTTTACGCAGTCTTTGCTTGTGGCTATTTCAAGAGGAAACAAACCACAAAGACAGAACTTAGAACTACTTTATTTTGTCAAGTTTCAAGGAGCTAGCACAAACCGTGTTTGATTTAGACTCAAAAAACACATCTATCTGTATAGGAGGAAATAGAGTTAAACCTAAAAATTCAAACTGTTACTGGTAACGAACGCTTCATCCTAGAAGAGGGAAAATTGGGCAGCTAAGTGGACTTTGTGAACTGATCATTACCACAGAGATCATCAAGGTCGGATGAAAAAAAATTTGCCGAGTATTCAGAAAACCAGTAGTATTTTGGAAGCTTGGAACACCTTTCCAATAAAGGTGTTTTACGCAGTGTTTGCTTGTGGCTATTTCAAGAGGAAACAAACCACAAAGACAGAACTTAGAACTACTTTATTTTGTCAAGTTTCAAGGAGCTAGCACAAACCGTGTTTGATTTAGACTTAAATAACACATCTATCTGTATAGGAGGAAATAGAGTGAAACCTAAAAATTCAAACTGTTACTGGTAACGAACGCTTCATCCTAGAAGAGTGAATATTGGGCAGTTATGTGGACTAAGTAAACTGATCATTACCACAGAGATCACCAAGGTCGGATGAAAAAAAAATTGCCGAGTATTCCGAAAACCAGTAGTATTTTGGAAGCTTGGAACACCTTTCCAATGAATGTGTTTTACGCAGTCTTTGCTTGTGGCTATTTCAAGAGGAAACAAACCACAAAGACAGAACTTAGAACTACTTTATTTTGTCAAGTTTCAAGGAGCTAGCACAAACCGTGTTTGATTTAGACTCAAAAAACACATCTATCTGTATAGGAGGAAATAGAGTTAAACCTAAAAATTCAAACTGTTACTGGTAACGAACGCTTCATCCTAGAAGAGGGAAAATTGGGCAGCTAAGTGGACTTAGTGAACTGATCATTACCACAGAGATCATCAAGGTCGGATGAAAAAAAATTTGCCGAGTATTCAGAAAACCAGTAGTATTTTGGAAGCTTGGAACACCTTTCCAATAAAGGTGTTTTACGCAGTGTTTGCTTGTGGCTATTTCAAGAGGAAACAAACCACAAAGACAGAACTTAGAACTACTTTATTTTGTCAAGTTTCAAGGAGCTAGCACAAACCGTGTTTGATTTAGACTTAAAAAACACATCTATCTGTATAGGAGGAAACAGAGTGAAACCTAAAAATTCAAACTGTTACTGGTAACGAACGCTTCATCCTAGAAGAGTGAATATTGGGCAGTTAAGTGGACTAAGTAAACTGATCATTACCACAGAGATCACCAAGGTCGGATGAAAAAAAATTTGCCGAGTATTCCGAAAACCAGTAGTATTTTGGAAGCTTGGAACACCTTTCCAATAAAGGTGTTTTACGCAGTGTTTGCATGTGGCTATTTCAAGAGGAAACAAACCACAAAGACAGAACTTAGAACAACTTTATTTTGTCAAGTTTCAAGGAGCTAGCACCAACCGTGTTTGATTTAGACTTAAAAAACACATCTATCTGTATAGGAGGAAATAGAGTGAAACCTAAAAATTCAAACTGTTACTGGTAACGAACGCTTCATCCTAGAAGAGTGAAAGTTGGGCAGCTAAGTGGACTTAGTGAACTGATCATTACCACAGAGATCATCAAGGTCGGATGAAAAAAAATTTGCCGAGTATTCAGAAAACCAGTAGTATTTTGGAAGCTTGGAACACCTTTCCAATAAAGGTGTTTTACGCAGTGTTTGCTTGTGGCTATTTCAAGAGGAAACAAACCACAAAGACAGAACGTAGAACTACTTTATTTTGTCAAGTTTCAAGAGGCTAGCACAAACCGTGTTTGATTTAGACTTAAAAAACACATCTATCTGTATAGGAGGAAATAGAGTGAAACCTAAAAATTCAAACTGTTACTGGTAACGAATGCTTCATCCTAGAAGAGTGAATATTGGGCAGTTAAGTGGACTAAGTAAACTGATCATTACCACAGAGATCACCAAGGTCGGATGAAAAAAAATTTGCCGAGTATTCCGAAAACCAGTAGTATTTTGGAAGCTTGGAACACCTTTCCAATGAATGTGTTTTACGCAGTCTTTGCTTGTGGCTATTTCAAGAGGAAACAAACCACAAAGACAGAACTTAGAACTACTTTATTTTGTCAAGTTTCAAGGAGCTAGCACAAACCGTGTTTGATTTAGACTTAAAAAACACATCTATCTATATAGGAGGAAATAGAGTGAAACCTAAAAACTCAAACTGTTACTGGTAACAAACGCTTCATCCTAGAAGAGTGAAAGTTGGGCAGCTAAGTGGACTTAGTGAACTGATCATTAACACAGAGATCATCAAGGTCGGATGAAAAAAAATTTGCCGAGTATTCAGAAAACCAGTAGTATTTTGGAAGCTTGGAACACCTTTCCAATGAATGTGTTTTACGCAGTCTTTGCTTGTGGCTATTTCAAGAGGAAACAAACCACAAAGACAGAACTTAGAACTACTTTATTTTGTCAAGTTTCAAGGAGCTAGCACAAACCGTGTTTGATTTAGACTTAAAAAACACATCTATCTGTATAGGAGGAAACAGAGTGAAACGTAAAATTCAAACTATTACTGATAACGAACGCTTCATCCTAGAAGAGTGAAAGTTGGGCAGCTAATTGGACTTAGTCAACTGATCATTACCACAGAGATCATCAAGGTCGGATGAAAAAAAATTTGCCGAGTATTCAGAAAACCAGTAGTATTTTGGAAGCTTGGAACACCTTTCCAATGAATGTGTTTTACGCAGTCTTTGCTTGTGGCTATTTCAAGAGGAACCAACCACAAAGACAGAACATAGAACTACTTTATTTTGTCAAGTTTCAAGGAGCAAGCACAAACCGTGTTAGATTTAGACTCAAAAAACACATCTATCTGTATAGGAGGAAATAGAGTGAAACCTAAAAATTCAAACTGTTACTGGTAACGAACGCTTCATCCTAGAAGAGTGAAAATTGGGCAGCTAAGTGGACTTAGTGAACTGATCATTACCACAGAGATCATCAAGGTCGGATGAAAAAAAATTTGCCGAGTATTAAGAAAACCAGTAGTATTTTGGAGGCTTGAAACACCTTTCCAATAAAGGTGTTTTACGCAGTCTTTGCTTGTGGCTATTTCAAGAGGAAACAAACCACAAAGACAGAACTTAGAACTACTTTATTTTGTCAAGTTTCAAGGAGCTAGCACAAACCGTGTTTCATTTAGACTTAAAAAACACATCTATCTGTATAGGAGGAAATAGAGTGAAACCTAAAAATTCAAACTGTTACTGGTAACGAACGCTTCATCCTAGAAGAGTTAAAGTTGGGCAGCTGAGTGGACTTAGTGAACTGATCATTACCACAGAGATCATCAAGGTCGGATGAAAAAAAATTTGCCGAGTATTCAGAAAACCAGTAGTATTTTGGAAGCTTGGAACACCTTTCCAATGAATTTGTTTTACGCAGTCTTTGCTTGTGGCTATTTCAAGAGGAAACAAACCACAAAGACAGAACTTAGAACTACTTTATTTTGTCAAGTTTCAAGGAGCTAGCACAAACCGTGTTTGATTTAGACTCAAAAAACACATCTATATGTATAGGAGGAAATAGAGTGAAACCTAAAAATTCAAACTGTTACTGGTAACGAACGCTTCATCCTAGAAGAGTGAAAATTGGGCAGCTAAGTGGACTTAGTGAACTGATCATTACCACAGAGATCATCAAGTTCGGATGAAAAAAAATTTGCCGAGTATTCAGAAAACCAGTAGTATTTTGGAAGCTTGGAACACCTTTCCAATAAAGGTGTTTTACGCAGTGTTTGCTTGTGGCTATTTCAAGAGGAAACAAACCACAAAGGCAGAACTTAGAACTACTTTATTTTGTCAAGTTTCAAGGAGCTAGCACAAACCGTGTTTGATTTAGACTTAAAAAACACATCTATCTGTATAGGAGGAAATAGAGTGAAACCTAAAAATTCAAACTGTTACTGGTAACGAACGCTTCATCCTAGAAGAGTGAAAGTTGGGCAGCTAAGTGGACTTAGTGAACTGATCATTACCACAGAGATCATCAAGGTCGGATGAAAAAAATTTGCCGAGTAGTCAGAAAACCAGTAGTATTTTGGAAGCTTGGAACACCTTTCCAATGAATGTGTTTTACGCAGTCTCTGCTTGTGAGTATTTCAAGAGGAAACAAACTACAAAGACAGAACTTAGAACTACTTTATTTTGTCAAGTTTCAAGGAGCTAGCACAAACCGTGTTTGATTTAGACTTAAAAAACACATCTATCTGTATAGGAGGAAATAGAGTGAAACCTAAAAATTCAAACTGTTACTGGTAACGAACGCTTCATCCTAGAAGAGGGAAAATTGGGCAGCTAAGTGGACTTAGTGAACTGATCATTACCACAGAGATCATCAAGGTCGGATGAAAAAAAATTTGCCGAGTATTCAGAAAACCAGTAGTATTTTGGAAGCTTGGAACACCTTTCCAATAAAGGTGTTTTACGCAGTGTTTGCTTGTGGTTATTTCAAGAGGAAACAAACCACAAAGACAGAACTTAGAACTACTTTATTTTGTCAAGTTTCAAGGAGCTAGCACAAACCGTGTTTGATTTAGACTTAAAAAACACATCTATCTGTATAGGAGGAAATAGAGTGAAACCTAAAAATTCAAACTGTTACTGGTAACGAACGCTTCATCCTAGAAGAGTGAATATTGGGCAGTTAAGTGGACTAAGTAAACTGATCATTACCACAGAGATCACCAAGGTCGGATGAAAAAAAATTTGCCGAGTATTCCGAAACCAGTAGTATTTTGGAAGCTTGGAACACCTTTCCAATGAATGTGTTTTACGCAGTCTTTGCTTGTGGCTATTTCAAGAGGAAACAAACCACAAAGACAGAACTTAGAACTACTTTATTTTGTCAAGTTTCAAGGAGCTAGCACAAACCGTGTTTGATTTAGACTTAAAAAACACATCTATCTGTATAGGAGGAAATAGAGTGAAACCTAAAAATTCAAACTGTTACTGGTAACGAACGCTTCATCCTAGAAGAGTCAAAATTGGGCAGCTAAGTGGACTTAGTGAACTGATCATTACCACAGAGATGATCAAGGTCGGATGAAAAACATTTGCCGAGTATTCAGAAAACCAGTAGTATTTTGGAAGCTTGGCACACCTTTCCAATGAATGTGTTTTACGCAGTCTTTGCTTGTGGCTATTTCAAGAGGAAACAAACCACAAAGACAGAACTTAGAACTACTTTATTTTGTCAAGTTTCAAGGAGCTAGCACAAACCGTGTTTGATTTAGACTTAAAAAACACATCTATCTGTATAGGAGGAAATAGAGTGAAACCTAAAAATTCAAACTGTTACTGGTAACGAACGCTTCATCCTAGAAGAGTGAAAATTGGGCAGCTAAGTGGACTTAGTGAACTGATCATTACCACAGAGATCATCAAGGTCGGATGAAAAAAAATTTGCCGAGTATTCAGAAAACCAGTAGTATTTTGGAAGCTTGGAACACCTTTCCAATAAAGGTATTTTACGCAGTTTTTGCTTGTGGCTATTTCAAGAGGAAACAAACCACAAAGACAAAACTTAGAACTACTTTATTTTGTCAAGTTTCAAGGAGCTAGCACAAACCGTGTTTGATTTAGACTTAAAAAACACATCTATCTGTATAGGAGGAAATAGAGTGAAACCTAAAAATTCAAACTGTTACTGGTAACGAACGCTTCATCCTAGAAGAGGGAAAATTGGGCAGCTAAGTGGACTTAGTGAACTGATCATTACCACAGAGATCATCAAGGTCGGATGAAAAAAAATTTGCCGAGTATTCAGAAAACCAGTAGTATTTTGGAAGCTTGGAACACCTTTCCAATAAAGGTGTTTTACGCAGTGTTTGCTTGTGGCTATTTCAAGAGGAAACAAACCACAAAGACAGAACTTAGAACTACTTTATTTTGTCAAGTTTCAAGGAGCTAGCACAAACCGTGTTTGATTTAGACTTAAAAAACACATCTATCTGTATAGGAGGAAATAGAGTGAAACCTAAAAATTCAAACTGTTACTGGTAACGAACGCTTCATCCTAGAAGAGTGAATATTGGGCAGTTAAGTGGACTAAGTAAACTGATCATTACCACAGAGATCACCAAGGTCGGATGAAAAAAAATTTGCCGAGTATTCCGAAACCAGTAGTATTTTGGAAGCTTGGAACACCTTTCCAATGAATGTGTTTTACGCAGTCTTTGCTTGTGGCTATTTCAAGAGGAAACAAACCACAAAGACAGAACTTAGAACTACTTTATTTTGTCAAGTTTCAAGGAGCTAGCACAAACCGTGTTTGATTTAGACTTAAAAAACACATCTATCTGTATAGGAGGAAATAGAGTGAAACCTAAAAATTCAAACTGTTACTGGTAACGAACGCTTCATCCTAGAAGAGTCAAAATTGGGCAGCTAAGTGGACTTAGTGAACTGATCATTACCACAGAGATGATCAAGGTCGGATGAAAAACATTTGCCGAGTATTCAGAAAACCAGTAGTATTTTGGAAGCTTGGCACACCTTTCCAATGAATGTGTTTTACGCAGTCTTTGCTTGTGGCTATTTCAAGAGGAAACAAACCACAAAGACAGAACTTAGAACTACTTTATTTTGTCAAGTTTCAAGGAGCTAGCACAAACCGTGTTTGATTTAGACTTAAAAAACACATCTATCTGTATAGGAGGAAATAGAGTGAAACCTAAAAATTCAAACTGTTACTGGTAACGAACGCTTCATCCTAGAAGAGTGAAAATTGGGCAGCTAAGTGGACTTAGTGAACTGATCATTACCACAGAGATCATCAAGGTCGGATGAAAAAAAATTTGCCGAGTATTCAGAAAACCAGTAGTATTTTGGAAGCTTGGAACACCTTTCCAATAAAGGTATTTTACGCAGTTTTTGCTTGTGGCTATTTCAAGAGGAAACAAACCACAAAGACAAAACTTAGAACTACTTTATTTTGTCAAGTTTCAAGGAGCTAGCACAAACCGTGTTTGATTTAGACTTAAAAAACACATCTATCTGTATAGGAGGAAATAGAGTGAAACCTAAAAATTCAAACTGTTACTGGTAACGAACGCTTCATCCTAGAAGAGGGAAAATTGGGCAGCTAAGTGGACTTAGTGAACTGATCATTACCACAGAGATCATCAAGGTCGGATGAAAAAAAATTTGCCGAGTATTCAGAAAACCAGTAGTATTTTGGAAGCTTGGAACACCTTTCCAATAAAGGTGTTTTACGCAGTGTTTGCTTGTGGCTATTTCAAGAGGAAACAAACCACAAAGACAGAACTTAGAACTACTTTATTTTGTCAAGTTTCAAGGAGCTAGCACAAACCGTGTTTGATTTAGACTTAAAAAACACATCTATCTGTATAGGAGGAAATAGAGTGAAACCTAAAAATTCAAACTGTTACTGGTAACGAACGCATCATCCTAGAAGAGGGAAAATTGGGCAGCTAAGTGGACTTAGTGAACTGATCATTACCACAGAGATCATCAAGGTCGGATGAAAAAAAATTTGCCGAGTATTCAGAAAACCAGTAGTATTTTGGAAGCTTGGAACACCTTTCCAATAAAGGTGTTTTACGCAGTGTTTGCTTGTGGCTATTTCAAGAGGAAACAAACCACAAAGACAGAACTTAGAACTACTTTATTTTGTCAAGTTTCAAGGAGCTAGCACAAACCGTGTTTGATTTAGACTTAAAAAACACATCTATCTGTATAGGAGGAAATAGAGTGAAACCTAAAAATTCAAACTGTTACTGGTAACGAACGCTTCATCCTAGAAGAGTGAATATTGGGCAGTTAAGTGGACTAAGTAAACTGATCATTACCACAGAGATCACCAAGGTCGGATGAAAAAAAATTTGCCGAGTATTCCGAAAACCAGTAGTATTTTGGAAGCTTGGCACACCTTTCCAATGAATGTGTTTTACGCAGTCTTTGCTTGTGGCTATTTCAAGAGGAAACAAACCACAAAGACAGAACTTAGAACTACTTTATTTTGTCAAGTTTCAAGGAGCTAGCACAAACCGTGTTTGATTTAGACTTAAAAAACACATCTATCTGTATAGGAGGAAATAGAGTGAAACCTAAAAATTCAAACTGTTACTGGTAACGAACGCTTCATCCTAGAAGAGTTAAAGTTGGGCAGCTGAGTGGACTTAGTGAACTGATCATTACCACAGAGATCATCAAGGTCGGATGAAAAAAAATTTGCCGAGTATTCAGAAAACCAGTAGTATTTTGGAAGCTTGGAACACCTTTCCAATGAATGTGTTTTACGCAGTCTTTGCTTGTGGCTATTTCAAGAGGAAACAAACCACAAAGACAGAACTTAGAACTACTTTATTTTGTCAAGTTTCATGGAGCTAGCACAAACCGTGTTTGATTTAGACTTAAAAAACACATCTATCTGTATAGGAGGAAATAGAGTGAAACCTAAAAATTCAAACTGTTACTGGTAACGAACGCTTCATCCTAGAAGAGTGAAAGTTGGGCAGCTAAGTGGACTTAGTGAACTGATCATTACCACAGAGATCATCAAGGTCGGATGAAAAAAAATTTGCCGAGTAGTCAGAAAACCAGTAGTATTTTGGAAGCTTGGAACACCTTTCCAATGAATGTGTTTTACGCAGTCTCTGCTTGTGGCTATTTCAAGAGGAAACAAACTACAAAGACAGAACTTAGAACTACTTTATTTTGTCAAGTTTCAAGGAGCTAGCACAAACCGTGTTTGATTTAGACTTAAAAAACACATCTATCTGTATAGGAGGAAATAGAATGATACCTAAAAATTCAAACTGTTACTGGTAACGAACGCTTCATCCTAGAAAGGTGAAAGTTGGGCAGCTAAGTGGACTTAGTGAACTGATCATTACCACAGAGATCATCAAGGTCGGATGAAAAAAAATTTGCCGAGTATTCAGAAAACCAGTAGTATTTTGGAAGCTTGGCACACCTTTCCAATGAATGTGTTTTACGCAGTCTTTGCTTGTGGCTATTTCAAGAGGAAACAAACCACAAAGACAGAACTTAGAACTACTTTATTTTGTCAAGTTTCAAGGAGCTAGCACAAACCGTGTTTGATTTAGACTTAAAAAACACATCTATCTGTATAGGAGGAAATAGAGTGAAACCTAAAAATTCAAACTGTTACTGGTAACGAACGCTTCATCCTAGAAGAGTGAATATTGGGCAGTTAAGTGGACTAAGTAAACTGATCATTACCACAGAGATCACCAAGGTCGGATGAAAAAAAATTTGCCGAGTATTCCGAAACCAGTAGTATTTTGGAAGCTTGGAACACCTTTCCAATGAATGTGTTTTACGCAGTCTTTGCTTGTGGCTATTTCAAGAGGAAACAAACCACAAAGACAGAACTTAGAACTACTTTATTTTGTCAAGTTTCAAGGAGCTAGCACAAACCGTGTTTGATTTAGACTTAAAAAACACATCTATCTGTATAGGAGGAAATAGAGTGAAACCTAAAAATTCAAACTGTTACTGGTAACGAACGCTTCATCCTAGAAGAGTGAAAGTTGGGCAGCTAAGTGGACTTAGTGAACTGATCATTACCACAGAGATCATCAAGGTCGGATGAAAAAAAATTTGCCGAGTAGTCAGAAAACCAGTAGTATTTTGGAAGCTTGGAACACCTTTCCAATGAATGTGTTTTACGCAGTCTCTGCTTGTGGCTATTTCAAGAGGAAACAAACTACAAAGACAGAACTTAGAACTACTTTATTTTGTCAAGTTTCAAGGAGCTAGCACAAACCGTGTTTGATTTAGACTTAAAAAACACATCTATCTGTATAGGAGGAAATAGAATGATACCTAAAAATTCAAACTGTTACTGGTAACGAACGCTTCATCCTAGAAAGGTGAAAGTTGGGCAGCTAAGTGGACTTAGTGAACTGATCATTACCACAGAGATCATCAAGGTCGGATGAAAAAAAATTTGCCGAGTATTCAGAAAACCAGTAGTATTTTGGAAGCTTGGCACACCTTTCCAATGAATGTGTTTTACGCAGTCTTTGCTTGTGGCTATTTCAAGAGGAAACAAACCACAAAGACAGAACTTAGAACTACTTTATTTTGTCAAGTTTCAAAGAGCTAGCACAAACCGTGTTTGATTTAGACTCAAAAAACACATCTATCTGTATAGGAGGAAATAGAGTGAAACCTAAAAATTCAAACTGTTACTGGTAACGAACGCTTCATCCTAGAAGAGGGAAAATTGGGCAGCTAAGTGGACTTAGTGAACTGATCATTACCACAGAGATCATCAAGGTCGGATGAACAAAAATTTGCCGAGTATTCAGAAAACCAGTAGTATTTTGGAAGCTTGGAACACCTTTCCAATAAAGGTGTTTTACGCAGTGTTTGCTTGTGGTTATTTCAAGAGGAAACAAACCACAAAGACAGAACTTAGAACTACTTTATTTTGTCAAGTTTCAAGGAGCTAGCACAAACCGTGTTTGATTTAGACTTAAAAAACACATCTATCTGTATAGGAGGAAATAGAGTGAAACCTAAAAATTCAAACTGTTACTGGTAACGAACGCTTCATCCTAGAAGAGTGAATATTGGGCAGTTAAGTGGACTAAGTAAACTGATCATTACCACAGAGATCACCAAGGTCGGATGAAAAAAAATTTGCCGAGTATTCCGAAACCAGTAGTATTTTGGAAGCTTGGAACACCTTTCCAATGAATGTGTTTTACGCAGTCTTTGCTTGTGGCTATTTCAAGAGGAAACAAACCACAAAGACAGAACTTAGAACTACTTTATTTTGTCAAGTTTCAAGGAGCTAGCACAAACCGTGTTTGATTTAGACTTAAAAAACACATCTATCTGTATAGGAGGAAATAGAGTGAAACCTAAAAATTCAAACTGTTACTGGTAACGAATGCTTCATCCTAGAAGAGTGAAAATTGGGCAGCTAAGTGGACTTAGTGAACTGATCATTACCACAGAGATGATCAAGGTCGGATGAAAAAAAATTTGCCGAGTATTCAGAAAACCAGTAGTATTTTGGAAGCTTGGCACACCTTTCCAATGAATGTGTTTTACGCAGTCTTTGCTTGTGGCTATTTCAAGAGGAAACAAACCACAAAGACAGAAGTTAGAACTACTTTATTTTGTCAAGTTTCAAGGAGCTAGCACAAACCGTGTGTGATTTAGACTTAAAAAACACATCTATCTGTATAGGAGGAAATAGAGTGAAACCTAAAAATTCAAACTGTTACTGGTAACGAACGCTTCATCCTAGAAGAGTGAAAATTGGGCCGCTAAGTGGACTTAGTGAACTGATCATTACCACAGAGATCATCAAGGTCGGATGAAAAAAAATTTGCCGAGTATTCAGAAAACCAGTAGTATTTTGGAAGCTTGGAACACCTTTCCAATAAAGGTATTTTACGCAGTTTTTGCTTGTGGCTATTTCAAGAGGAAACAAACCACAAAGACAGAACTTAGAACTACTTTATTTTGTCAAGTTTCAAGGAGCTAGCACAAACCGTGTTTGATTTAGACTTAAAAAACACATCTATCTGTATAGGAGGAAATAGAGTGAAACCTAAAAATTCAAACTGTTACTGGTAAAGAACGCTTCATCCTAGAAGAGGGAAAATTGGGCAGCTAAGTGGACTTAGTGAACTGATCATTACCACAGAGATCATCAAGGTCGGATGAAAAAAAATTTGCCGAGTATTCAGAAAACCAGTAGTATTTTGGAAGCTTGGAACACCTTTCCAATAAAGGTGTTTTACGCAGTGTTTGCTTGTGGCTATTTCAAGAGGAAACAAACCACAAAGACAGAACTTAGAACTACTTTATTTTGTCAAGTTTCAAGGAGCTAGCACAAACCGTGTTTGATTTAGACTTAAAAAACACATCTATCTGTATAGGAGGAAATAGAGTGAAACCTAAAAATTCAAACTGTTACTGGTAACGAACGCTTCATCCTAGAAGAGTGAATATTGGGCAGTTAAGTGGACTAAGTAAACTGATCATTACCACAGAGATCACCAAGGTCGGATGAAAAAAAATTTGCCGAGTATTCAGAAAACCAGTAGTATTTTGGAAGCTTGGCACACCTTTCCAATGAATGTGTTTTACGCAGTCTTTGCTTGTGGCTATTTCAAGAGGAAACAAACCACAAAGACAGAACTTAGAACTACTTTATTTTGTCAAGTTTCAAGGAGCTAGCACAAACCGTGTTTGATTTAGACTTAAAAAACACATCTATCTG
Source organism: Callospermophilus lateralis (assembly GCF_048772815.1). Lineage (NCBI taxonomy): Eukaryota > Metazoa > Chordata > Mammalia > Rodentia > Sciuridae > Callospermophilus > Callospermophilus lateralis. The sequence continues at coordinate 71,424 of NW_027514886.1, forward strand.
TATAGGAGAATATAGAGTGAAACCTAAAAATTCAAACTGTTACTGGTAATGAACGCTTCATCCTAGAAGAGTGAAAATTGGGCCGCTAAGTGGACTTAGTGAACTGATCATTACCACAGAGATCATCAAGGTCGGATGAAAAAAAATTTGCCGAGTATTCAGAAAACCAGTAGTATTTTGGAAGCTTGGAACACCTTTCCAATCAAGGTATTTTACGCAGTTTTTGCTTGTGGCTATTTCAAGAGGAAACAAACCACAAAGACAGAACTTAGAACTACTTTATTTTGTCAAGTTTCAAGGAGCTAGCACAAACCGTGTTTGATTTAGACTTAAAAAACACATCTATCTGTATAGGAGGAAATAGAGTGAAATTTAAAATTCAAAATGTTACTGGTAACGAACGCTTCATCCTAGAAGAGGGAAAAATGGGCAGCTAAGTGGACTTAGTGAACTGATCATTACCACAGAGATCATCAAGGTCGGATGAAAAAAAATTTGCCGAGTATTCAGAAAACCAGTAGTATTTTGGAAGCTTGGAACACCTTTCCAATAAAGGTGTTTTACGCAGTGTTTGCTTGTGGCTATTTCAAGAGGAAACAAACCACAAAGACAGAACTTAGAACTACTTTATTTTGTCAAGTTTCAAGGAGCTAGCACAAACCGTGTTTGATTTAGACTTAAAAAACACATCTATCTGTATAGGAGGAAATAGAGTGAAACCTAAAAATTCAAACTGTTACTGTTAACGAACGCTTCATCCTAGAAGAGTGAATATTGGGCAGTTAAGTGGACTAAGTAAACTGATCATTACCACAGAGATCACCAAGGTCGGATGAAAAAAAATTTGCCGAGTATTCCGAAAACCAGTAGTATTTTGGAAGCTTGGCACACCTTTCCAATGAATGTGTTTTACGCAGTCTTTGCTTGTGGCTATTTCAAGAGGAAACAAACCACAAAGACAGAACTTAGAACTACTTTATTTTGTCAAGTTTCAAGGAGCTAGCACAAACCGTGTTTGATTTAGACTTAAAAAACACATCTATCTGTATAGGAGGAAATAGAGTGAAACCTAAAAATTCAAACTGTTACTGGTAACGAACGCTTCATCCTAGAAGAGTGAAAATTGGGCCGCTAAGTGGACTTAGTGAACTGATCATTACCACAGAGATCATCAAGGTCGGATGAAAAAAAATTTGCCGAGTATTCAGAAAACCAGTAGTATTTTGGAAGCTTGGAACACCTTTCCAATAAAGGTATTTTACGCAGTTTTTGCTTGTGGCTATTTCAAGAGGAAACAAACCACAAAGACAGAACTTAGAACTACTTTATTTTGTCAAGTTTCAAGGAGCTAGCACAAACCGTGTTTGATTTAGACTTAAAAAACACATCTATCTGTATAGGAGGAAATAGAGTGAAACCTAAAAATTCAAACTGTTACTGGTAACGAACGCTTCATCCTAGAAGAGGGAAAATTGGGCAGCTAAGTGGACTTAGTGAACTGATCATTACCACAGAGATCATCAAGGTCGGATGAAAAAAAATTTGCCGAGTATTCAGAAAACCAGTAGTATTTTGGAAGCTTGGAACACCTTTCCAATAAAGGTGTTTTACGCAGTGTTTGCTTGTGGCTATTTCAAGAGGAAACAAACCACAAAGACAGAACTTAGAACTACTTTATTTTGTCAAGTTTCAAGGAGCTAGCACAAACCGTGTTTGATTTAGACTTAAAAAACACATCTATCTGTATAGGAGGAAATAGAGTGAAACCTAAAAATTCAAACTGTTACTGGTAACGAACGCTTCATCCTAGAAGAGTGAATATTGGGCAGTTAAGTGGACTAAGTAAACTGATCATTACCACAGAGATCACCAAGGTCGGATGAAAAAAAATTTGCCGAGTATTCCGAAAACCAGTAGTATTTTGGAAGCTTGGAACACCTTTCCAATGAATGTGTTTTACGCAGTCTTTGCTTGTGGCTATTTCAAGAGGAAACAAACCACAAAGACAGAACTTAGAACTAATTTATTTTGTCAAGTTTCAAGGAGCTAGCACAAACCGTGTTTGATTTAGACTCAAAAAACACATCTATCTGTATAGGAGGAAATAGAGTTAAACCTAAAAATTCAAACTGTTACTGGTAACGAACGCTTCATCCTAGAAGAGGGAAAATTGGGCAGCTAAGTGGACTTAGTGAACTGATCATTACCACAGAGATCATCAAGGTCGGATGAAAAAAAATTTGCCGAGTATTCAGAAAACCAGTAGTATTTTGGAAGCTTGGAACACCTTTCCAATAAAGGTGTTTTACGCAGTGTTTGCTTGTGGCTATTTCAAGAGGAAACAAACCACAAAGACAGAACTTAGAACTACTTTATTTTGTCAAGTTTCAAGGAGCTAGCACAAACCGTGTTTGATTTAGACTTAAAAAACACATCTATCTGTATAGGAGGAAATAGAATGAAACCTAAAAATTCAAACTATTACTGGTAACGAACGTTTCATCCTAGAAGAGTGAAAGTTGGGCAGCTAAGTGGACTTAGTGAACTGATCATTACCACAGAGATCATCAAGGTCGGATGAAAAACAATTTGCCGAGTATTCAGAAAACCAGTAGTATTTTGGAAGCTTGGAACACCTTTTCAATGAATGTGTTTTACGCAGTCTTTGCTTGTGGCTATTTCAAGAGGAAACAAACCACAAAGACAGAACTTAGAACTACTTTATTTTGTCAAGTTTCAAGGAGCTAGCACAAACCGTGTTTGATTTAGACTCAAAAAACTCATCTATCTGTATAGGAGGAAATAGAGTGAAACCTAAAAATTCAAACTGTTAGTGGTAACGAACGCTTCATCCTAGAAGAGGGAAAATTGGGCAGCTAAGTGGACTTAGTGAACTGATCATTACCACAGAGATCATCAAGGTCGGATGAAAAAAAATTTGCCGAGTATTCAGAAAACCAGTCGTATTTTGGAAGCTTGGAACACCTTTCCAATAAAGGTGTTTTACGCAGTGTTTGCTTGTGGCTATTTCAAGAGGAAACAAACCACAAAGACAGAACTTAGAACTACTTTATTTTGTCAAGTTTCAAGGAGCTAGCACAAACCGTGTTTGATTTAGACTTAAAAAACACATCTATCTGTATAGGAGGAAATAGAGTGAAACCTAAAAATTCAAACTGTTACTGGTAACGAACGCTTCATCCTAGAAGAGTGAAAGTTGGGCAGCTAAGTGGACTTAGTGAACTGATCATTACCACAGAGATCATCAAGGTCGGATGAAAAATTTTGCCGAGTATTCAGAAAACCAGTAGTATTTTGGAAGCTTGGCACACCTTTCCAATGAATGTGTTTTACGCAGTCTTTGCTTGTGGCTATTTCAAGAGGAAACAAACCACAAAGACAGAACTTAGAACTACTTTATTTTGTCAAGTTTCAAGGAGCTAGCACAAACCGTGTTTGATTTAGACTTAAAAAACACATCTATCTGTATAGGAGGAAATAGAGTGAAACCTAAAAATTCAAACTGTTACTGGTAACGAACGCTTCATCCTAGAAGAGTGAACGTTGGGCAGCTAAGTGGACTTAGTGAACTGATCATTACCACAGAGATCATCAAGGTCGGATGAAAAAAAATTTGCCGAGTATTCAGAAAACCAGTAGTATTTTGGAAGCTTGGAACACCTTTCCAATAAAGGTGTTTTACGCAGTGTTTGCTTGTGGCTATTTCAAGAGGAAACAAACCACAAAGACAGAACTTAGAACTACTTTATTTTGTCAAGTTTCAAGGAGCTAGCACAAACCGTGTTTGATTTAGACTTAAAAAACACATCTATCTGTATAGGAGGAAATAGAGTGAAACCTAAAAATTCAAACTGTTACTGGTAACGAACGCTTCATCGTAGAAGAGTGAATATTGGGCAGTTAAGTAGACTAAGTAAACTGATCATTACCACAGAGATCACCAAGGTCGGATGAAAAAAAATTTGCCGAGTATTCCGAAAACCAGTAGTATTTTGGAAGCTTGGAACACCTTTCCAATGAATGTGTTTTACGCAGTCTTTGCTTGTGGCTATTTCAAGAGGAAACAAACCACAAAGACAGAACTTAGAACTACTTTATTTTGTCAAGTTTCAAGGAGCTAGCACAAACCGTGTTTGATTTAGACTCAAAAAACACATCTATCTGTATAGGAGGAAATAGAGTGAAACCTAAAAATTCAAACTGTTACTGGTAACGAACGCTTCATCCTAGAAGAGGGAAAATTGGGCAGCTAAGTGGACTTAGTGAACTGATCATTACCACAGAGATCATCAAGTCGGATGAAAAAAAATTTGCCGAGTATTCAGAAAACCAGTAGTATTTTGGAAGCTTGGAACACCTTTCCAATAAAGGTGTTTTACGCAGTGTTTGCTTGTGGCTATTTCAAGAGGAAACAAACCACAAAGACAGAACTTAGAACTACTTTATTTTGTCAAGTTTCAAGGAGCTAGCACAAACCGTGTTTGATTTAGACTTAAAAAACACATCTATCTGTATAGGAGGAAATAGAGTGAAACCTAAAAATTCAAACTGTTACTGGTAACGAACGCTTCATCCTAGAAGAGTGAAAGTTGGGCAGCTAAGTGGACTTAGTGAACTGATCATTACCACAGAGATCATCAAGGTCGGATGAAAAAAATTTTGCCGAGTATTCAGAAAACCAGTAGTATTTTGGAAGCTTGGCACACCTTTCCAATGAATGTGTTTTACGCAGTCTTTGCTTGTGGCTATTTCAAGAGGAAACAAACCACAAAGACAGAACTTAGAACTACTTTATTTTGTCAAGTTTCAAGGAGCTAGCACAAACCGTGTTTGATTTAGACTTAAAAAACACATCTATCTGTATAGGAGGAAATAGAGTGAAACCTAAAAATTCAAACTTTTACTGGTAACGAACGCTCCATCCTAGAAGACTGAATATTGGGCACTTAATTGGACTAAGTAAACTGATCATTACCACAGAGATCACCAAGGTCGGATGAAAAAAAATTTGCCGAGTATTCCGAAAACCAGTAGAATTTTGGAAGCTTGGAACACCTTTCCAATGAACGTGTTTTACGCAGTCTTTGCTTGTGGCTATTTCAAGAGGAAACAAACCACAAAGACAGAACTTAGAACTACTTTATTTTGTCAAGTTTCAAGGATCTAGCACAAACCGTGTTTGATTTAGACTTAAAAAACACATCTATCTGTATAGGAGGAAATAGAATGAAACCTAAAAATTCAAACTGTTACTGGTAACGAACGCTTCATCCTAGAAGAGTGAAAGTTGGGCAGCTAAGTGGACTTAGTGAACTGATCATTACCACAGAGATCATCAAGGTCGGATGAAAAAAAATTTGCCGAGTATTCAGAAAACCAGTGGTATTTTGGAAGCTTGGAACACCTTTTCAATGAATGTGTTTTACGCAGTCTTTGCTTGTGGCTATTTCAAGAGGAAACAAACCACAAAGACAGAACTTAGAACTACTTTATTTTGTCAAGTTTCAAGGAGCTAGCACAAACCGTGTTTGATTTAGACTCAAAAAACACATCTATCTGTATAGGAGGAAATAGAGTTAAACCTAAAAATTCAAACTGTTACTGGTATCGAACGCTTCATCCTAGAAGAGGGAAAATTGGGCAGCTAAGTGGACTTAGTGAACTGATCATTACCACAGAGATCATCAAGGTCGGATGAAAAAAATTTGCCGTATATTCAGAAAACCAGTAGTATTTTGGAAGCTTGGAACACCTTTCCAATAAAGGTGTTTTACGCAGTGTTTGCTTGTGGCTATTTCAAGAGGAAACAAACCACAAAGACAGAACTTAGAACTACTTTATTTTGTCAAGTTTCAAGGAGCTAGCACAAACCGTGTTTGATTTAGACTTAAAAAACACATCTATCTGTATAGGAGGAAATAGAGTGAAACCTAAAAATTCAAACTGTTACTGGTAACGAATGCTTCATCCTAGAAGTGTGAATATTGGGCAGTTAAGTGGACTTAGTGAACTGATCATTACCACAGAGATCATCAAGGTCGGATGAAAAAAATTTTGCCGAGTATTCCGAAAACCAGTAGAATTTTGGAAGCTTGGAACACCTTTCCAATGAATGTGTTTTACGCAGTCTTTGCTTGTGGCTATTTCAAGAGGAAACAAACCACAAAGACAGAACTTAGAACTACTTTATTTTGTCAAGTTTCAAGGATCTAGCACAAACCGTGTTTGATTTAGACTTAAAAAACACATCTATCTGTATAGGAGGAAATAGAATGAAACCTAAAAATTCAAACTGTTACTGGTAACGAATGCTTCATCCTAGAAGAGTGAAAGTTGGGCAGCTAAGTGGACTTAGTGAACTGATCATTACCACAGAGATCATCAAGGTCGGATGAAAAAAAATTTGCCGAGTATTCAGAAAACCAGTAGTATTTTGGAAGCTTGGAACACCTTTTCAATGAATGTGTTTTACGCAGTCTTTGCTTGTGGCTATTTCAAGAGGAAACAAACCACAAAGACAGAACTTAGAACTACTTTATTTTGTCATGTTTCAAGGAGCTAGCACAAACCGTGTTTGATTTAGACTCAAAAAACACATCTATCTGTATAGGAGGAAATAGAGTTAAACCTAAAAATTCAAACTGTTACTGGTATCGAACGCTTCATCCTAGAAGAGGGAAAATTGGGCAGCTAAGTGGACTTAGTGAACTGATCATTACCACAGAGATCATCAAGGTCGGATGAAAAAAATTTGCCGAGTATTCAGAAAACCAGTAGTATTTTGGAAGCTTGGAACACCTTTCCAATAAAGGTGTTTTACGCAGTGTTTGCTTGTGGCTATTTCAAGAGGAAACAAACCACAAAGACAGAACTCAGAACTACTTTATTTTGTCAAGTTTCAAGGAGCTAGCACAAACCGTGTTTGATTTAGACTTAAAAAACACATCTATCTGTATAGGAGGAAATAGAGTGAAACCTAAAAATTCAAACTGTTACTGGTAACGAACGCTTCATCCTAGAAGAGTGAAAGTTGGGCAGCTAAGTAGACTTAGTGAACTGATCATTACCACAGAGATCATCAAGGTCGGATGAAAAAAAATTTGCCGAGTATTCAGAAAACCAGTAGTATTTTGGAAGCTTGGCACACCTTTCCAATGAATGTGTTTTACGCAGTCTTTGCTTGTGGCGATTTCAAGAGGAAACAAACCACAAAGACAGAACTTAGAACTAATTTATTTTGTCAAGTTTCAAGGAGCTAGCACAAACCGTGTTTGATTTAGACTTAAAAAACACATCTATCTGTATAGGAGGAAATAGAGTGAAACCTAAAAATTCAAACTGTTACTGGTAACGAATGCTTCATCCTAGAAGAGTGAATATTGGGCAGTTAAGTGGACTAAGTAAACTGATCAATACCACAGAGATCACCAAGGTCGGATGAAAAAAAATTTGCCGAGTATTCCGAAAACCAGTAGTATTTTGGAAGCTTGGAACACCTTTCCAATGAATGTGTTTTACGCAGTCTTTGCTTTTGGCTATTTCAAGAGGAAACAAACCACAAAGACAGAACTTAGAACTACTTTATTTTGTCAAGTTTCAAGGTGCTAGCACAAACCGTGTTTGATTTAGACTTAAAAAACACATCTGTCTATATAGGAGGAAATAGAGTGAAACCTAAAAACTCAAACTGTTACTGGTAACGAACGCTTCATCCTAGAAGAGTGAAAGTTGGGCAGCTAAGTGGACTTAGTGAACTGATCATTAACACAGAGATCATCAAGGTCGGATGAAAAAAAATTTGCCGAGTATTCAGAAAACCAGTAGTATTTTGGAAGCTTGGAACACCTTTCCAATGAATGTGTTTTACGCAGTCTTTGCTTGTGGCTATTTCAAGAGGAAACAAACAACAAAGACAGAACTTAGAACTACTTTATTTTGTCAAGTTTCAAGGAGCTAGCACAAACCGTGTTTGATTTAGACTTAAAAAACACATCTATCTGTATAGGAGGAAATAGAGTGAAACGTAAAATTCAAACTATTACTGGTAACGAACGCTTCATCCTAGAAGAGTGAAAGTTGGGCAGCTAATTGGACTTAGTCAACTGATCATTACCACAGAGATCATCAAGGTCGGATGAAAAAAAATTTGCCGAGTATTCAGAAAACCAGTAGTATTTTGGAAGCTTGGAACACCTTTCCAATGAATGTGTTTTACGCAGTCTTTGCTTGTGGCTATTTCAAGAGGAAACAAACCACAAAGACAGAACATAGAACTACTTGATTTTGTCAAGTTTCAAGGAGCAAGCACAAACCGTGTTTGATTTAGACTCAAAAAACACATCTATCTGTATAGGAGGAAATAGAGTGAAACCTAAAAATTCAAACTGTTACTGGTAACGAACGCTTCATCCTAGAAGAGTGAAAATTGGGCAGCTAAGTGGACTTAGTGAACTGATCATTACCACAGAGATCATCAAGGTCGGATGAAAAAAAATTTGCCGAGTATTCAGAAAACCAGTAGTATTTTGGAGGCTTGAAACACCTTTCCAATAAAGGTGTTTTACGCAGTGTTTGCTTGTGGCTATTTCAAGAGGAAACAAACCACAAAGACAGAACTTAGAACTACTTTATTTTGTCAAGTTTCAAGAAGCTAGCACAAACCGTGTTTGATTTAGACTTAAAAAACACATCTATCTGTATAGGAGGAAATAGAGTGAAACCTAAAAAATCAAACTGTTACTGGTAACGAACGCTTCATCCTAGAAGAGTTAAAGTTTGGCAGCTGAGTGGACTTAGTGAACTGATCATTACCACAGAGATCATCAAGGTCGGATGAAAAACAATTTGCCGAGTATTCAGAAAACCAGTAGTATTTTGGAAGCTTGGCACACCTTTCCAATGAATGTGTTTTACGCAGTCTTTGCTTGTGGCTATTTCAAGAGGAAACAAACCACAAAGACAGAACTTAGAACTACTTTATTTTGTCAAGTTTCAAGGAGCTAGCACAAACCGTGTTTGATTTAGACTTAAAAAACACATCTATCTGTATAGGAGGAAATAGAGTGAAAACTAAAAATTCAAACTGTTACTGGTAACGAACGCTTCATCCTAGAACAGTGAAAATTGGGCAGCTAAGTGGACTTAGTGAACTGATCATTACCACAGAGATCATCAAGGTCGGATGAAAAAAAATTTGCCGAGTATTCAGAAAACAAGTAGTATTTTGGAAGCTTCTAACACCTTTCCAATAAAGGTGTTTTACGCAGTGTTTGCTTGTGGCTATTTCAAGAGGAAACAAACCACAAAGACAGAACTTAGAACTACTTTATTTTGTCAAGTTTCAAGGAGCTAGCACAAACCGTGTTTGATTTAGACTTAAAAAAAACATCTATCTGTATAGGAGGAATTAGAGTGAAATCTAAAAATTCAAACTGTTACTGGTAACGAACGCTTCATCCTAGAAGAGTGAAAGTTGGGCAGGTAAGTGGACTTAGTGAACTGATCATTACCACAGAGATCATCAAGGTCGGATGAAAAAAAATTTGCCGATTATTCAGAAAACAAGTAGTATTTTGGAAGCTTGGCACACCTTTCCAATGAATGTGTTTTACGCAGTCTTTGCTTGTGGCTATTTCAAGAGGAAACAAACCACAAAGACAGAACTTAGAACTACTTTATTTTGTCAAGTTTCAAGGAGCTAGCACAAACCGTGTTTGATTTAGACTTAAAAAACACATCTATATGTATAGGAGGAAATAGAGTGAACCCTAAAAATTCAAACTGTTACTGGTAACGAACGCTTCATCCTAGAAGAGTGAAAATTGGGCAGCTAAGTGGACTTAGTGAACTGATCATTACCACAGAGATCATCAAGGTCGGATAAAAAAAAATTTGCCGAGTATTCAGAAAACCAGTAGTATTTTGGAAGCTTGGAACACCTTTCGAAATAAAGGTGTTTTACGCAGTCTTTGCTTGTGGCTATTTCAAGAGGAAACAAACCACAAAGACAGAACTTAGAACTACTTTATTTTGTCAAGTTTCAAGGAGCTAGCACAAACCGTGTTTGATTTAGTCTTAAAAAACACATCTATCTGTATAGGAAGAAATAGAGTGAAACCTAAAAATTCAAACTGTTACTGGTAACGAACGCTTCATCCGAGAAGAGTGAAAGTTGGGCAGCTAAGTGGACTTAGTGAACTGATCATTACCACAGAGATCATCAAGGTCGGATGAAAAAAAATTTGCCGAGTATTCAGAAAACCAGTAGTATTTTGGAAGCTTGGAACACCTTTCCAATAAAGGTGTTTTACGCAGTGTTTGCTTGTGGCTATTTCAAGAGGAAACAAACCACAAAACAGAACTTAGAACTACTTTATTTTGTCAAGTTTCAAGGAGCTAGCACAAACCGTGTTTGATTTAGACTTCCAAACACATCTATATATATAGGAGGAAATAGAGTGAAACCTATAAATTCAAACTGTTACTGGTAACGAACGCTTCATCCTAGAAGAGTGAATATTGGGCAGCTAAGTGGACTAAGTAAACTGATCATTACCACAGAGATCATCAAGGTCGGATGAAAAAAAATTTGCCGAGTATTCAGAAAACCAGTAGTATTTTGGAAGCTTGGAACACCTTTCCAATGAATGTGTTTTATGCAGTCTTTGCTTGTGGCTATTTCAAGAGGAAACAAACCACAAAGAAAGAACTTAGAACTACTTTATTTTGTCAAGTTTCAAGGAGCTAGCACAAACCGTGTTTGATTTAGACTTAAAAAACACATCTATCTGTATAGGAGGAAATAGAGTGAAACCTAAAAATTCAAACTGTTACTGGTAACGAACGCTTCATCCTAGAAGAGTGAAAGTTGGGCAGCTAAGTGGACTTAGTGAACTGATCATTACCACAGAGATCATCAAGGTCGGATGAAAAAAAATTTGCTGAGTATTCAGAAAACCAGTAGTATTTTGGAAGCTTGGAACACCTTTCCAATGAATGTGTTTTATGCAGTCTTTGCTTGTGGCTATTTCAAGAGGAAACAAACCACGAAGACAGTACTTAGAACTACTTTATTTTGTCAAGTTTCAAGGAGCTAGCACAAACCGTGTTTGATTTAGACTTAAAAAACACATCTATCTGTATAGGAGGAAATAGAGTGAAACCTAAAAATTCAAACTGTTACTGGTAACGAACGCTTCATCGTAGAAGAGTGAAAATTGGGCAAGTAAGTGGACTTAGTGAACTGATCATTACCACAGAGATCATCAAGGTCGGATGAAAAAAAATTTGCCGAGTATTCAGAAAACCAGTAGTATTTTGGAAGCTTGGAACACTTTTCCAATGAATGTGTTTTACGCAGTCGTTGCTTGTGGCTATTTCAAGAGGAAACAAACCACAAAGACAGAACTTAGAACTACTTTATTTTGTCAAGTTTCAAGGAGCTAGCACAAACCGTGTTTGATTTAGACTTAAAAAACACATCTATCTGTATAGGAGGAAATAGAGTGAAACCTAAAAATTCAAACTGTTACTGGAAACGAATGCTTCATCGTAGAAGAGTGAAAATTGGGCAGCTAAGTGGACTTAGTGAACTGATCAATACCACAGAGATCATCAAGGTGGGATGAAAAATTTTGCCGAGTATTCAGAAAACCAGTAGTATTTTGGAAGCTTGGAACACCTTTCCAATAAAGGTGTTTTACGCAGTCTTTGCTTGTGGCTATTTCAAGAGGAAACAAACCACAAAGACAGAACTTAGAACTACTTTATTTTGTCAAGTTTCAAGGAGCTAGCACAAACCGTGTTTGATTTAGACTTAAAAAACACATCTATCTGTATAGGAGGAAATAGAGTGAAACCTAAAAAATCAAACTGTTACTGGTAACGAACGCTTCATCCTAGAAGAGTTAAAGTTTGGCAGCTGAGTGGACTTAGTGAACTGATCATTACCACAGAGATCATCAAGGTCGGATAAAAAAAAATTTGCCGAGTATTCAGAAAACCAGTAGTATTTTGGAAGCTTGGCACACCTTTCCAATGAATGTGTTTTACGCAGTGTTTGCTTGTGGCTATTTCAAGAGGAAACAAACCACAAAGACAGAACTTAGAACTACTTTATTTTGTCAAGTTTCAACGAGCTAGCACAAACCGTGTTTGATTTAGACTTAAAAAACACATCTATCTGTATAGGAGGAAATAGAGTGAAACCTAAAAATTCAAACTGTTACTGGTAACGAACGCTCCATCCTAGAAGAGTGAATATTGGGCAGTTAATTGGACTAAGTAAACTGATCATTACCACAGAGATCACCAAGGTCGGATGAAAAAAAATTTGCCGAGTATTCCGAAAACCAGTAGAATTTTGGAAGCTTGGAACACCTTTCCAATGAATGTGTTTTACGCAGTCTTTGCTTGTGGCTATTTCAAGAGGAAACAAACCACAAAGACAGAACTTAGAACTACTTTATTTTGTCAAGTTTCAAGGATCTAGCACAAACCGTGTTTGATTTAGACTTAAAAAACACATCTATCTGTATAGGAGGAAATAGAATGAAACCTAAAAATTCAAACTGTTACTGGTAACGAATGCTTCATCCTAGAAGAGTGAAAGTTGGGCAGCTAAGTGGACTTAGTGAACTGATCATTACCACAGAGATCATCAAGGTCGGATGAAAAAAAATTTGCCGAGTATTCAGAAAACCAGTAGTATTTTGGAAGCTTGGAACACCTTTTCAATGAATGTGTTTTACGCAGTCTTTGCTTGTGGCTATTTCAAGAGGAAACAAACCACAAAGACAGAACTTAGAACTACTTTATTTTGTCAAGTTTCAAGGAGCTAGCACAAACCGTGTTTGATTTAGACTCAAAAAACACATCTATCTGTATAGGAGGAAATAGAGTTAAACCTAAAAATTCAAACTGTTACTGGTATCGAACGCTTCATCCTAGAAGAGGGAAAATTGGGCAGCTAAGTGGACTTAGTGAACTGATCATTACCACAGAGATCATCAAGGTCGGATGAAAAAAATTTGCCGAGTATTCAGAAAACCAGTAGTATTTTGGAAGCTTGGAACACCTTTCCAATAAAGGTGTTTTACGCAGTGTTTGCTTGTGGCTATTTCAAGAGGAAACAAACCACAAAGACAGAACTCAGAAGTACTTTATTTTGTCAAGTTTCAAGGAGCTAGCACAAACCGTGTTTGATTTAGACTTAAAAAACACATCTATCTGTATAGGAGGAAATAGAGTGAAACCTAAAAATTCAAACTGTTACTGGTAACGAACGCTTCATCCTAGAAGAGTGAAAGTTGGGCAGCTAAGTAGACTTAGTGAACTGATCATTACCACAGAGATCATCAAGGTCGGATGAAAAAAAATTTGCCGAGTATTCAGAAAACCAGTAGTATTTTGGAAGCTTGGCACACCTTTCCAATGAATGTGTTTTACGCAGTCTTTGCTTGTGGCGATTTCAAGAGGAAACAAACCACAAAGACAGAACTTAGAACTACTTTATTTTGTCAAGTTTCAAGGAGCTAGCACAAACCGTGTTTGATTTAGACTTAAAAAACACATCTATCTGTATAGGAGGAAATAGAGTGAAACCTAAAAATTCAAACTGTTACTGGTAACGAATGCTTCATCCTAGAAGAGTGAATATTGGGCAGTTAAGTGGACTAAGTAAACTGATCATTACCACAGAGATCACCAAGGTCGGATGAAAAAAAATTTGCCGAGTATTCCGAAAACCAGTAGTATTTTGGAAGCTTGGAACACCTTTCCAATGAATGTGTTTTACGCAGTCTTTGCTTTTGGCTATTTCAAGAGGAAACAAACCACAAAGACAGAACTTAGAACTACTTTATTTTGTCAAGTTTCAAGGTGCTAGCACAAACCGTGTTTGATTTAGACTTAAAAAACACATCTGTCTATATAGGAGGAAATAGAGTGAAACCTAAAAACTCAAACTGTTACTGGTAACGAACGCTTCATCCTAGAAGAGTGAAAGTTGGGCAGCTAAGTGGACTTAGTGAACTGATCATTACCACAGAGATCATCAAGGTCGGATGAAAAAAAATTTGCCGAGTATTCAGAAAACCAGTAGTATTTTGGAAGCTTGGAACACCTTTTCAATGAATGTGTTTTACGCAGTCTTTGCTTGTGGCTATTTCAAGAGGAAACAAACCACAAAGACAGAACTTAGAACTACTTTATTTTGTCAAGTTTCAAGGAGCAAGCACAAACCGTGTTTGATTTAGACTCAAAAAACACATCTATCTGTATAGGAGGAAATAGAGTTAAACCTAAAAATTCAAACTGTTACTGGTATCGAACGCTTCATCCTAGAAGAGGGAAAATTGGGCAGCTAAGTGGACTTAGTGAACTGATCATTACCACAGAGATCATCAAGGTCGGATGAAAAAAATTTGCCGAGTATTCAGAAAACCAGTAGTATTTTGGAAGCTTGGAACACCTTTCCAATAAAGGTGTTTTACGCAGTGTTTGCTTGTGGCTATTTCAAGAGGAAACAAACCACAAAGACAGAACTCAGAACTACTTTATTTTGTCAAGTTTCAAGGAGCTAGCACAAACCGTGTTTGATTTAGACTTAAAAAACACATCTATCTGTATAGGAGGAAATAGAGTGAAACCTAAAAATTCAAACTGTTACTGGTAACGAACGCTTCATCCTAGAAGAGTGAAAGTTGGGCAGCTAAGTAGACTTAGTGAACTGATCATTACCACAGAGATCATCAAGGTCGGATGAAAAAAAATTTGCCGAGTATTCAGAAAACCAGTAGTATTTTGGAAGCTTGGCACACCTTTCCAATGAATGTGTTTTACGCAGTCTTTGCTTGTGGCGATTTCAAGAGGAAACAAACCACAAAGACAGAACTTAGAACTACTTTATTTTGTCAAGTTTCAAGGAGCTAGCACAAACCGTGTTTGATTTAGACTTAAAAAACACATCTATCTGTATAGGAGGAAATAGAGTGAAACCTAAAAATTCAAACTGTTACTGGTAACGAATGCTTCATCCTAGAAGAGTGAATATTGGGCAGTTAAGTGGACTAAGTAAACTGATCATTACCACAGAGATCACCAAGGTCGGATGAAAAAAAATTTGCCGAGTATTCCGAAAACCAGTAGTATTTTGGAAGCTTGGAACACCTTTCCAATGAATGTGTTTTACGCAGTCTTTGCTTTTGGCTATTTCAAGAGGAAACAAACCACAAAGACAGAACTTAGAACTACTTTATTTTGTCAAGTTTCAAGGTGCTAGCACAAACCGTGTTTGATTTAGACTTAAAAAACACATCTGTCTATATAGGAGGAAATAGAGTGAAACCTAAAAACTCAAACTGTTACTGGTAACGAACGCTTCATCCTAGAAGAGTGAAAGTTGGGCAGCTAAGTGGACTTAGTGAACTGATCATTAACACAGAGATCATCAAGGTCGGATGAAAAAAAATTTGCCGAGTATTCAGAAAACCAGTAGTATTTTGGAAGCTTGGAACACCTTTCCAATGAATGTGTTTTACGCAGTCTTTGCTTGTGGCTATTTCAAGAGGAAACAAACAACAAAGACAGAACTTAGAACTACTTTATTTTGTCAAGTTTCAAGGAGCTAGCACAAACCGTGTTTGATTTAGACTTAAAAAACACATCTATCTGTATAGGAGGAAATAGAGTGAAACGTAAAATTCAAACTATTACTGGTAACGAACGCTTCATCCTAGAAGAGTGAAAGTTGGGCAGCTAATTGGACTTAGTCAACTGATCATTACCACAGAGATCATCAAGGTCGGATGAAAAAAAATTTGCCGAGTATTCAGAAAACCAGTAGTATTTTGGAAGCTTGGAACACCTTTCCAATGAATGTGTTTTACGCAGTCTTTGCTTGTGGCTATTTCAAGAGGAAACAAACCACAAAGACAGAACATAGAACTACTTGATTTTGTCAAGTTTCAAGGAGCAAGCACAAACCGTGTTTGATTTAGACTCAAAAAACACATCTATCTGTATAGGAGGAAATAGAGTGAAACCTAAAAATTCAAACTGTTACTGGTAACGAACGCTTCATCCTAGAAGAGTGAAAATTGGGCAGCTAAGTGGACTTAGTGAACTGATCATTACCACAGAGATCATCAAGGTCGGATGAAAAAAAATTTGCCGAGTATTCAGAAAACCAGTAGTATTTTGGAGGCTTGAAACACCTTTCCAATAAAGGTGTTTTACGCAGTGTTTGCTTGTGGCTATTTCAAGAGGAAACAAACCACAAAGACAGAACTTAGAACTACTTTATTTTGTCAAGTTTCAAGAAGCTAGCACAAACCGTGTTTGATTTAGACTTAAAAAACACATCTATCTGTATAGGAGGAAATAGAGTGAAACCTAAAAAATCAAACTGTTACTGGTAACGAACGCTTCATCCTAGAAGAGTTAAAGTTTGGCAGCTGAGTGGACTTAGTGAACTGATCATTACCACAGAGATCATCAAGGTCGGATGAAAAAAAATTTGCCGAGTATTCAGAAAACCAGTAGTATTTTGGAAGCTTGGCACACCTTTCCAATGAATGTGTTTTACGCAGTCTTTGCTTGTGGCTATTTCAAGAGGAAACAAACCACAAAGACAGAACTTAGAACTACTTTATTTTGTCAAGTTTCAAGGAGCTAGCACAAACCGTGTTTGATTTAGACTTAAAAAACACATCTATCTGTATAGGAGGAAATAGAGTGAAACCTAAAAATTCAAACTGTTACTGGTAACGAACGCTTCATCCTAGAAGAGTGAAAATTGGGCAGCTAAGTGGACTTAGTGAACTGATCATTACCACAGAGATCATCAAGGTCGGATGAAAAAAAATTTGCCGAGTATTCAGAAAACAAGTAGTATTTTGGAAGCTTCTAACACCTTTCCAATAAAGGTGTTTTACGCAGTGTTTGCTTGTGGCTATTTCAAGAGGAAACAAACCACAAAGACAGAACTTAGAACTACTTTATTTTGTCAAGTTTCAAGGAGCTAGCACAAACCGTGTTTGATTTAGACTTAAAAAAAACATCTATCTGTATAGGAGGAATTAGAGTGAAATCTAAAAATTCAAACTGTTACTGGTAACGAACGCTTCATCCTAGAAGAGTGAAAGTTGGGCAGGTAAGTGGACTTAGTGAACTGATCATTACCACAGAGATCATCAAGGTCGGATGAAAAAAAATTTGCCGATTATTCAGAAAACAAGTAGTATTTTGGAAGCTTGGCACACCTTTCCAATGAATGTGTTTTACGCAGTCTTTGCTTGTGGCTATTTCAAGAGGAAACAAACCACAAAGACAGAACTTAGAACTACTTTATTTTGTCAAGTTTCAAGGAGCTAGCACAAACCGTGTTTGATTTAGACTTAAAAAACACATCTATATGTATAGGAGGAAATACAGTGAACCCTAAAAATTCAAACTGTTACTGGTAACGAACGCTTCATCCTAGAAGAGTGAAAATTGGGCAGCTAAGTGGACTTAGTGAACTGATCATTACCACAGAGATCATCAATGTCGGATAAAAAAAAATTTGCCGAGTATTCAGAAAACCAGTAGTATTTTGGAAGCTTGGAACACCTTTCGAAATAAAGGTGTTTTACGCAGTCTTTGCTTGTGGCTATTTCAAGAGGAAACAAACCACAAAGACAGAACTTAGAACTACTTTATTTTGTCAAGTGTCAAGGAGCTAGCACAAACCGTGTTTGATTTAGTCTTAAAAAACACATCTATCTGTATAGGAAGAAATAGAGTGAAACCTAAAAATTCAAACTGTTACTGGTAACGAACGCTTCATCCGAGAAGAGTGAAAGTTGGGCAGCTAAGTGGACTTAGTGAACTGATCTTTACCACAGAGATCATCAAGGTCGGATGAAAAAAAATTTGCCGAGTATTCAGAAAACCAGTAGTATTTTGGAAGCTTGGAACACCTTTCCAATGAATGTGTTTTACGCAGTCTTTGCTTGTGGCTATTTCAAGAGGAAACAAACCACAAAACAGAACTTAGAACTACTTTATTTTGTCAAGTTTCAAGGAGCTAGCACAAACCGTGTTTGATTTAGACTTCCAAACACATCTATATATATAGGAGGAAATAGAGTGAAACCTATAAATTCAAACTGTTACTGGTAACGAACGCTTCATCCTAGAAGAGTGAATATTGGGCAGCTAAGTGGACTAAGTAAACTGATCATTACCACAGAGATCATCAAGGTCGGATGAAAAAAAATTTGCCGAGTATTCAGAAAACCAGTAGTATTTTGGAAGCTTGGAACACCTTTCCAATGAATGTGTTTTACGCAGTCTTTGCTTGTGGCTATTTCAAGAGGAAACAAACCACAAAGAAAGAACTTAGAACTACTTTATTTTGTCAAGTTTCAAGGAGCTAGCACAAACCGTGTTTGATTTAGACTTAAAAAACACATCTATCTGTATAGGAGGAAATAGAGTGAAACCTAAAAATTCAAACTGTTACTGGTAACGAACGCTTCATCCTAGAAGAGTGAAAGTTGGGCAGCTAAGTGGACTTAGTGAACTGATCATTACCACAGAGATCATCAAGGTCGGATGAAAAAAAATTTGCTGAGTATTCAGAAAACCAGTAGTATTTTGGAAGCTTGGAACACCTTTCCAATGAATGTGTTTTATGCAGTCTTTGCTTGTGGCTATTTCAAGAGGAAACAAACCACGAAGACAGTACTTAGAACTACTTTATTTTGTCAAGTTTCAAGGAGCTAGCACAAACCGTGTTTGATTTAGACTTAAAAAACACATCTATCTGTATAGGAGGAAATAGAGTGAAACCTAAAAATTCAAACTGTTACTGGTAACGAACGCTTCATCGTAGAAGAGTGAAAATTGGGCAAGTAAGTGGACTTAGTGAACTGATCATTACCACAGAGATCATCAAGGTCGGATGAAAAAAAATTTGCCGAGTATTCAGAAAACCAGTAGTATTTTGGAAGCTTGGAACACCTTTCCAATGAATGTGTTTTACGCAGTCTTTGCTTGTGGCTATTTCAAGAGGAAACAAACCACAAAGACAGAACTTAGAACTACTTTATTTTGTCAAGTTTCAAGGAGCTAGCACAAACCGTGTTTGATTTAGACTTAAAAAACACCTCTATCTGTATAGGAGGAAATAGAGTGAAACCTAAAAATTCAAACTGTTACTGGAAACGAATGCTTCATCGTAGAAGAGTGAAAATTGGGCAGCTAAGTGGACTTAGTGAACTGATCAATACCACAGAGATCATCAAGGTGGGATGAAAAATTTTGCCGAGTATTCAGAAAACCAGTAGTATTTTGGAAGCTTGGAACACCTTTCCAATAAAGGTGTTTTACGCAGTCTTTGCTTGTGGCTATTTCAAGAGGAAACAAACCACAAAGACAGAACTTAGAACTACTTTATTTTGTCAAGTTTCAAGGAGCTAGCACAAACCGTGTTTGATTTAGACTTAAAAAACACATCTATCTGTATAGGAGGAAATAGAGTGAAACCTAAAAAATCAAACTGTTACTGGTAACGAACGCTTCATCCTAGAAGAGTTAAAGTTTGGCAGCTGAGTGGACTTAGTGAACTGATCATTACCACAGAGATCATCAAGGTCGGATGAAAAAAAATTTGCCGAGTATTCAGAAAACCAGTAGTATTTTGGAAGCTTGGCACACCTTTCCAATGAATGTGTTTTACGCAGTCTTTGCTTGTGGCTATTTCAAGAGGAAACAAACCACAAAGACAGAACTTAGAACTACTTTATTTTGTCAAGTTTCAAGGAGCTAGCACAAACCGTGTTTGATTTAGACTTAAAAAACACATCTATCTGTATAGGAGGAAATAGAGTGAAACCTAAAAATTCAAACTGTTACTGGTAACGAACGCTCCATCCTAGAAGAGTGAATATTGGGCAGTTAATTGGACTAAGTAAACTGATCATTACCACAGAGATCACCAAGGTCGGATGAAAAAAAATTTGCCGAGTATTCCGAAAACCAGTAGAATTTTGGAAGCTTGGAACACCTTTCCAATGAATGTGTTTTACGCAGTCTTTGCTTGTGGCTATTTCAAGAGGAAACAAACCACAAAGACAGAACTTAGAACTACTTTATTTTGTCAAGTTTCAAGGATCTAGCACAAACCGTGTTTGATTTAGACTTAAAAAACACATCTATCTGTATAGGAGGAAATAGAATGAAACCTAAAATTTCAAACTGTTACTGGTAACGAACGCTTCATCCTAGAAGAGTGAAAGTTGGGCAGCTAAGTGGACGTAGTGAACTGATCATTACCACAGAGATCATCAAGGTCGGATGAAAAAAAATTTGCCGAGTATTCAGAAAACCAGTAGTATTTTGGAAGCTTGGAACACCTTTTCAATGAATGTGTTTTACGCAGTCTTTGCTTGTGGCTATTTCAAGAGGAAACAAACCACAAAGACAGAACTTAGAACTACTTTATTTTGTCAAGTTTCAAGGAGCTAGCACAAACCGTGTTTGATTTAGACTCAAAAAACACATCTATCTGTATAGGAGGAAATAGAGTTAAACCTAAAAATTCAAACTGTTACTGGTATCGAACGCTTCATCCTAGAAGAGGGAAAATTGGGCAGCTAAGTGGACTTAGTGAACTGATCATTACCACAGAGATCATCAAGGTCGGATGAAAAAAATTTGCCGAGTATTCAGAAAACCAGTAGTATTTTGGAAGCTTGGAACACCTTTCCAATAAAGGTGTTTTACGCAGTGTTTGCTTGTGGCTATTTCAAGAGGAAACAAACCACAAAGACAGAACTTAGAACTACTTTATTTTGTCAAGTTTCAAGGAGCTAGCACAAACCGTGTTTGATTTAGACTTAAAAAACACATCTATCTGTATAGGAGGAAATAGAGTGAAACCTAAAAATTCAAACTGTTACTGGTAACGAACGCTTCATCCTAGAAGAGTGAAAGTTGGGCAGCTAAGTAGACTTAGTGAACTGATCATTACCACAGAGATCATCAAGGTCGGATGAAAAAAAATTTGCCGAGTATTCAGAAAACCAGTAGTATTTTGGAAGCTTGGCACACCTTTCCAATGAATGTGTTTTACGCAGTCTTTGCTTGTGGCGATTTCAAGAGGAAACAAACCACAAAGACAGAACTTAGAACTACTTTATTTTGTCAAGTTTCAAGGAGCTAGCACAAACCGTGTTTGATTTAGACTTAAAAAACACATCTATCTGTATAGGAGGAAATAGAGTGAAACCTAAAAATTCAAACTGTTACTGGTAACGAATGCTTCATCCTAGAAGAGTGAATATTGGGCAGTTAAGTGGACTAAGTAAACTGATCATTACCACAGAGATCACCAAGGTCGGATGAAAAAAAATTTGCCGAGTATTCCGAAAACCAGTAGTATTTTGGAAGCTTGGAACACCTTTCCAATGAATGTGTTTTACGCAGTCTTTGCTTTTGGCTATTTCAAGAGGAAACAAACCACAAAGACAGAACTTAGAACTACTTTATTTTGTCAAGTTTCAAGGAGCTAGCACAAACCGTGTTTGATTTAGACTTAAAAAACACATCTGTCTATATAGGAGGAAATAGAGTGAAACCTAAAAACTCAAACTGTTACTGGTAACGAACGCTTCATCCTAGAAGAGTGAAAGTTGGGCAGCTAAGTGGACTTAGTAAACTGATCATTAACACAGAGATCATCAAGGTCGGATGAAAAAAAATTTGCCGAGTATTCAGAAAACCAGTAGTATTTTGGAAGCTTGGAACACCTTTCCAATGAATGTGTTTTACGCAGTCTTTGCTTGTGGCTATTTCAAGAGGAAACAAACCACAAAGACAGAACTTAGAACTACTTTATTTTGTCAAGTTTCAAGGAGCTAGCACAAACCGTGTTTGATTTAGACTTAAAAAACACATCTATCTGTATAGGAGGAAATAGAGTGAAACGTAAAATTCAAACTATTACTGGTAACGAACGCTTCATCCTAGAAGAGTGAAATTTGGGCAGCTAATTGGACTTAGTCAACTGATCATTACCACAGAGATCATCAAGGTCGGATGAAAAAAAATTTGCCGAGTATTCAGAAAACCAGTAGTATTATGGAAGCTTGGAACACCTTTCCAATGAATGTGTTTTACGCAGTCTTTGCTTGTGGCTATTTCAAGAGGAAACAAACCACAAAGACAGAACATAGAACTACTTGATTTTGTCAAGTTTCAAGGAGCAAGCACAAACCGTGTTTGATTTAGACTCAAAAAACACATCTATCTGTATAGGAGGAAATAGAGTGAAACCTAAAAATTCAAACTGTTACTGGTAACGAACGCTTCATCCTAGAAGAGTGAAAATTGGGCAGCTAAGTGGACTTAGTGAACTGATCATTACCACAGAGATCATCAAGGTCGGATGAAAAAAATTTTGCCGAGTATTCAGAAAACCAGTAGTATTTTGGAGGCTTGAAACACCTTTCCAATAAAGGTGTTTTACGCAGTGTTTGCTTGTGGCTATTTCAAGAGGAAACAAACCACAAAGACAGAACTTAGAACTACTTTATTTTGTCAAGTTTCAAGGAGCTAGCACAAACCGTGTTTGATTTAGACTTAAAAAACACATCTATCTGTATAGGAGGAAATAGAGTGAAACCTAAAAAATCAAACTGTTACTGGTAACGAACGCTTCATCCTAGAAGAGTTAAAGTTTGGCAGCTGAGTGGACTTAGTGAACTGATCAGTACCACAGAGATCATCAAGGTCGGATGAAAAAAAATTTGCCGAGTATTCAGAAAACCAGTAGTATTTTGGAAGCTTGGCACACCTTTCCAATGAATGTGTTTTACGCAGTCTTTGCTTGTGGCTATTTCAAGAGGAAACAAACCACAAAGACAGAACTTAGAACTACTTTATTTTGTCAAGTTTCAAGGAGCTAGCACAAACCGTGTTTGATTTAGACTTAAAAAACATATCTATCTGTATAGGAGGAAATAGAGTGAAACCTAAAAATTCAAACTGTTACTGGTAACGAACGCTTCATCCTAGAAGAGTGAAAATTGGGCAGCTAAGTGGACTTAGTGAACTGATCATTACCACAGAGATCATCAAGGTCGGATGAAAAAAAATTTGCCGAGTATTCAGAAAACAAGTAGTATTTTGGAAGATTCTAACACCTTTCCAATAAAGGTGTTTTACGCAGTGTTTGCTTGTGGCTATTTCAAGAGGAAACAAACCACAAAGACAGAACTTAGAACTACTTTATTTTGTCAAGTTTCAAGGAGCTAGCACAAACCGTGTTTGATTTAGACTTAAAAAAAACATCTATCTGTATAGGAGGAATTAGAGTGAAACCTAAAAATTCAAACTGTTACTGGTAACGAACGCTTCATCCTAGAAGAGTGAAAGTTGGGCAGGTAAGTGGACTTAGTGAACTGATCATTACCACAGAGATCATCAAGGTCGGATGAAAAAAAATTTGCCGAGTATTCAGAAAACAAGTAGTATTTTGGAAGCTTGGCACACCTTTCCAATGAATGTGTTTTACGCAGTCTTTGCTTGTGGCTATTTCAAGAGGAAACAAACCACAAAGACAGAACTTAGAACTACTTTATTTTGTCAAGTTTCAAGGAGCTAGCACAAACCGTGTTTGATTTAGACTTAAAAAAAACATCTATATGTATAGGAGGAAATAGAGTGAACCCTAAAAATTCAAACTGTTACTGGTAACGAACGCTTCATCCTAGAAGAGTGAAAATTGGGCAGCTAAGTGGACTTAGTGAACTGATCATTACCACAGAGATCATCAAGGTCGGATAAAAAAAAATTTGCCGAGTATTCAGAAAACCAGTAGTATTTTGGAAGCTTGGAACACCTTTCGAAATAAAGGTGTTTTACGCAGTCTTTGCTTGTGGCTATTTCAAGAGGAAACAAACCACAAAGACAGAACTTAGAACTACTTTATTTTGTCAAGTTTCAAGGAGCTAGCACAAACCGTGTTTGATTTAGACTTCCAAACACATCTATATATATAGGAGGAAATAGAGTGAAACCTAAAAATTCAAACTGTTACTGGTAACGAACGCTTCATCCTAGAAGAGTGTATATTGGGCAGCTAAGTGGACTAAGTAAACTGATCATTACCACAGAGATCATCAAGGTCGGATGAAAAAAAATTTGCCGAGTATTCAGAAAACCAGTAGTATTTTGGAAGCTTGGAACACCTTTCCAATGAATGTGTTTTACGCAGTCTTTGCTTGTGGCTATTTCAAGAGGAAACAAACCACAAAGAAAGAACTTAGAACTACTTTATTTTGTCAAGTTTCAAGGAGCTAGCACAAACCGTGTTTGATTTAGACTTAAAAAGCACATCTATCTGTATAGGAGGAAATAGAGTGAAACCTAAAAATTCAAACTGTTATTGGTAACGAACGCTTCATCCTAGAAGAGTGAAAGTTGGGCAGCTAAGTGGACTTAGTGAACTGATCATTACCACAGAGATCATCAAGGTCGGATGAAAAAAAATTTGCTGAGTATTCAGAAAACCAGGAGTATTTTGGAAGCTTGGCACACCTTTCCAATGAATGTGTTTTATGCAGTCTTTGCTTGTGGCTATTTCAAGAGGAAACAAACCACGAAGACAGTACTTAGAACTACTTTATTTTGTCAAGTTTCAAGGAGCTAGCACAAACCGTGTTTGATTTAGACTTAAAAAACACATCTATCTGTATAGGAGGAAATAGAGTGAAACCTAAAAATTCAAACTGTTACTGGTAACGAACGCTTCATCGTAGAAGAGTGAAAATTGGGCAAGTAAGTGGACTTAGTGAACTGATCATTACCACAGAGATCATCAAGGTCGGATGAAAAAAAATTTGCCGAGTATTCAGAAAACCAGTAGTATTTTGGAAGCTTGGAACACCTTTCCAATGAATGTGTTTTATGCAGTCGTTGCTTGTGGCTATTTCAAGAGGAAACAAACCATAAAGACAGAATTTAGAACTACTTTATTTTGTCAAGTTTCAAGGAGCTAGCACAAACCGTGTTTAATTTAGACTTAAAAAACACATCTATCTGTATAGGAGGATATAGAGTGAAACCTAAAAATTCAAACGGTTACTGGAAACGAACGCTTCATCGTAGAAGAGTGAAAGTTGGGCAGCTAAGTGGACTTAGTGAACTGATCAATACCACAGAGATCATCAAGGTGGGATGAAAAATTTTGCCGAGTATTCAGAAAACCAGTAGTATTTTGGAAGCTTGGAACACCTTTCCAATAAAGGTGTTTTACGCAGTCTTTGCTTGTGGCTATTTCAAGAGGAAACAAACCACAAAAACAGAACTTAGAACTACTTTATTTTGTCAAGTTTCAAGGAGCTAGCACAAACCGTGTTTGATTTAGACTTAAAAAACACATCTATCTGTATAGGAGGAAAGAGTGAAACCTAAAAATTCAAACTGTTACTGGTAACGAACGCTTCATCCTAGAAGAGTGAAAGTTGGGCAGCTAAGTGGACTTAGTGAACTGATCATTACCACAGAGATCATCAAGGTCGGATGAAAAAAAATTTGCCGAGTATTCAGAAAACCAGTAGTATTTTGGAAGCTTGGAACACCTTTCCAATGAATGTGTTTTATGCAGTCTTTGCTTGTGGCTATTTCAAGAGGAAACAAACCACGAAGACAGTACTTAGAACTACTTTATTTTGTCAAGTTTCAAGGAGCTAGCACAAACCGTGTTTGATTTAGACTTAAAAAACACATCTATCTGTATAGGAGGAAATAGAGTGAAACCTAAAAATTCAAACTGTTACTGGTAACGAACGCTTCATCGTAGAAGAGTGAAAATTGGGCAAGTAAGTGGACTTAGTGAACTGATCATTACCACAGAGATCATCAAGGTCGGATGAAAAAAAATTTGCCGAGTATTCAGAAAACCAGTAGTATTTTGGAAGCTTGGAACACCTTTCCAATGAATGTGTTTTACGCAGTCTTTGCTTGTGGCTATTTCAAGAGGAAACAAACCACAAAGACAGAACTTAGAACTACTTTATTTTGTCAAGTTTCAAGGAGCTAGCACAAACCGTGTTTGATTTAGACTTAAAAAACACATCTATCTGTATAGGAGGAAATAGAGTGAAACCTAAAAATTCAAACTGTTACTGGTAACGAACGCTTCATCCTAGAAGAGTGAAAATTGGGCAGCTAAGTGGACTTAGTGAACTGATCATTACCACAGAGATCATCAAGGTCGGATGAAAAAAATTTGCCGAGTATTCAGAAAACCAGTAGTATTTTGGAAGCTTCTAACACCTTTCCAATGAATGTGTTTTACGCAGTCTTTGCTTGTGGCTATTTCAAGAGGAAACAAACCAAAAAGACAGAACTTAGAACTACTTTATTTTGTCAAGTTTCAAGGAGCTAGCACAAACCGTGTTGGATTTAGACTTAAAAAACACATCTATCTGTATAGGAGGAAATAGAGTGAAACCTAAAAATTCAAACTGTTACTGGTAATGAACGCTTCATCCTAGAAGAGTGAAAGTGGGGCAGCTAAGTGGACTTAGTGAACTGATCATTACCACAGAGATCATCAAGGTCGGATGAAAAAAAATTTGCCGAGTATTCAGAAAACCAGTAGTATTTTGGAAGCTTGGAACACCTTTCCAATGAATGGGTTTTACGCAGTCTTTGCTTGTGGCTATTTCAAGAGGAAACAAACCACAAAGACAGAACTTAGAACTACTTTATTTTGTCAAGTTTCAAGGAGCTAACACAAACCGTGTTTGATTTAGACTTAAAAAACACATCTATCTGTATAGGAGGAAATAGAGTGAAACCTAAAAATTCAAACTGTTACTGGTAATGAACGCTTCATCCTAGAAGAGTGAAAGTTGGGCAGGTAAGTGGACTTAGTGAACTGATCATTACCACAGAGATCATTAAGGTCGGAAGAAAAAAAATTTGCCGAGTATTCAGAAAACCAGTAGTATTTTGGAAGCTTGGCACACCTTTCCAATGAATGTGTTTTACGCAGTCTTTGCTTGTGGCTATTTCAAGAGGAAACAAACCACAAAGACAGAACTTAGAACTACTTTATTTTGTCAAGTTTCAAGGAGCTAGCACAAACCGTGTTTGATTTAGACTTAAAAAAACACATCTATCTGTATAGGAGGAAATAGAGTGAATCCTAAAAATTCAAACTGTTACTGGTAACGAACGCTTCATCCTAGAAGAGTGAATATTGGGCAGTTAAGTGGACTAAGTAAACTGATCATTACCACAGAGATCACCAAGGTCGGATGAAAAAAAATTTGCCGAGTATTCAGAAAACCAGTAGTTTTTTGGAAGCTTGGCACAAATTTCCAATGAAGGTGTTTTACGCAGTCTTTGCTTGTGGCTATTTCAAGAGGAAACAAACCACAAAGACAGAACTTAGAACTACTTTATTTTGTCAAGTTTCAAGGAGCTAGCACAAACCGTGTTTGATTTAGACTTAAAAAACACATCTATCTGTATAGGAGGAAATAGAGTGAAACCTAAAAATTCAAACTGTTACTGGTAACGAACGCTTCATCCTAGAAGAGTGAAAATTGGGCAGCTAAGTGGACTTAGTGAACTGATCATTACCACAGAGATCACCAAGGTCGGATGAAAAAAAATTTGCCGAGTATTCAGAAAACCAGTAGTTTTTTGGAAGCTTTGCACAAATTTCGAATGAAGGTGTTTTACGCAGTCTTTGCTTGTGGCTATTTCAAGAGGAAACAAACCACAAAGACAGAACTTAGAACTACTTTATTTTGTCAAGTTTCAAGGAGCTAGCACAAACCGTGTTTGATTTAGACTTAAAAAACACATCTATCTGTATAGGAGGAAATAGAGTAAAACCTAAAAATTCAAACTGTTACTGGTAACGAACGCTTCATCCGAGAAGAGTGAAAGTTTGGCAGCTAAGTGGACTTAGTGAACTGATCATTACCACAGAGATCATCAAGGTCGGATGAAAAAAAATTTGCCGAGTATTCAGAAAACCAGTAGTATTTTGGAAGCTTGAAACACCTTTCCAATAAAGGTGTTTTACGCAGTGTTTGCTTGTGGCTATTTCAAGAGGAAACAAACCACAAAGACAGAACTTAGAACTACTTTATTTTGTCAAGTTTCAAGGAGCTAGCACAAACCGTGTTTGATTTAGACTTAAAAAACACATCTATCTGTATAGGAGGAAATAGAGTGAAAACTAAAAATTCAAACTGTTACTGGTAACGCACGCTTCATCCTAGAAGAGTGAAAGTTGGGCAGCTAAGTGGACTTAGTGAACTGATCATTACCACAGAGATCATCAAGGTCGGATGAAAAAAATTTTGCGAGTATTCAGAAAACCAGTAGTATTTTGGAAGCTTGGAACACCTTTCCAATGAATGTGTTTTACGCAGTCTTTGCTTGTGGCTATTTCAAGAGGAAACGAACCACAAAGACAGAACTTAGAACTACTTTATTTTGTCAAGTTTCAAGGAGCTAGCACAAACCGTGTTTGATTTAGACTCAAAAAACACATCTATCTGTATAGTAGGAAATAGAGTGAAACCTAAAAATTCAAACTGTTACTGGTAACGAACGCTTCATCCTAGAAGAGTGAAAATTGGGCAGGTAAGTGGACTTAGTGAACTGATCATTACCACAGAGATCATCAAAGTCGGATGAAAAAAAATTTGCCGAGAATTCAGAAAACCAGTAGTATTTTGGAAGCTTGGAACACCTTTCCAATGAATGTGTTTTACGCAGTCTTTGCTTGTGGCTATTTCAAGAGGAAACAAACCACAAAGACAGAACTTAGAACTACTTTATTTTGTCAAGTTTCAAGGAGCTAGCACAAACCGTGTTTGATTTAGACTTAAAAAACACATCTATCTGAATAGGAGGAAATAGAGTTAAACCTTAAAATTCAAACTGTTACTGGTAACGAACGCTTCATCCTAGAAGAGTGAAAGTTGGGCAGCTAAGTGGACTTAGTGAACTGATCAATACCACAGAGATCATCAAGGTCGGATGAAAAAAAATTTGCCGAGTATTCAGAAAACCAGTAGTATTTTGGAAGCTTGGAACACCTTTCCAATGAATGTGTTTTACGCAGTCTTTCCTTGTGGCTATTTCAAGAGGAAACAAACCACAAAGACAGAACTTAGAACTACTTTATTTTGTCAAGTTTCAAGGAGCTAGCACAAACCGTGTTTGATTTAGACTTAAAAAACACATCTATCTGTATAGGAGGAAATAGAGTGAAACCTAAAAATTCAAACTGTTACTGGTAATGAACGCTTCATCCTAGAAGAGTGAAAGTGGGGCAGCTAAGTGGACTTAGTGAACTGATCATTACCACAGAGATCATCAAG
The DNA here is from genome assembly GCF_048772815.1 of Callospermophilus lateralis. Classification (NCBI taxonomy): domain Eukaryota; kingdom Metazoa; phylum Chordata; class Mammalia; order Rodentia; family Sciuridae; genus Callospermophilus; species Callospermophilus lateralis. The sequence goes on from NW_027514886.1 coordinate 100,847, forward strand.
GTCGGATGAAAAAAAATTTGCCGAGTATTCAGAAAACCAGTAGTATTTTGGAAGCTTGGAACACCTTTCCAATGAATGGGTTTTACGCAGTCTTTGCTTGTGGCTATTTCAAGAGGAAACAAACCACAAAGACAGAACTTAGAACTACTTTATTTTGTCAAGTTTCAAGGAGCTAACACAAACCGTGTTTGATTTAGACTTAAAAAACACATCTATCTGTATAGGAGGAAATAGAGTGAATCCTAAAAATTCAAACTGTTACTGGTATAGAACGCTTCATCCTAGAAGAGTGAAAGTTGGGCAGGTAAGTGGACTTAGTGAACTGATCATTACCACAGAGATCATCAAGGTCGGAAGAAAAAAAATTTGCCGAGTATTCAGAAAACCAGTAGTATTTTGGAAGCTTGGCACACCTTTCCAATGAATGTGTTTTACGCAGTCTTTGCTTGTGGCTATTTCAAGAGAAAACAAACCACAAAGACAGAACTTAGAACTACTTTATTTTGTCAAGTTTCAAGGAGCTAGCACAAACCGTGTTTGATTTAGACTTAAAAAACACATCTATCTGTATAGGAGGAAATAGAGTGAATCCTAAAAATTCAAACTGTTACTGGTAACGAACGCTTCATCCTAGAAGAGTGAACATTGGGCAATTAAGTGGACTAAGTAAACTGATCATTACCACAGAGATCATCAAGGTCGGATGAAAAAAATTTTGCGAGTATTCAGAAAACCAGTAGTATTTTGGAAGCTTGGAACACCTTTCCAATGAATGTGTTTTACCCAGTCTTTGCTTGTGGCTTTTTCAAGAGGAAACAAACCACAAAGACAGAACTTAGAACTACTTTATTTTGACAAGTTTCAAGGAGCTAGCACAAACCGTGTTTGATTTAGACTTAAAAAACACATCTATCTGTATAGGAGGAAATAGAGTGAAAACTAAAAATTCAAACTGTTACTGGTAACGCACGCTTCATCCTAGAAGAGTGAAAGTTGGGCAGCTAAGTGGACTTAGTGAACTGATCATTACCACAGAGATCATCAAGGTCGGATGAAAAAAATTTTGCGAGTATTCAGAAAACCAGTAGTATTTTGGAAGCTGGGAACACCTTTCCAATGAATGTGTTTTACGCAGTCTTTGCTTGTGGCTATTTCAAGAGGAAACGAACCACAAAGACAGAACTTAGAACTACTTTATTTTGTCGAGTTTCAAGGAGCTAGCACAAACCGTGTTTGATTTAGACTCAAAAAACACATCTATCTGTATAGTAGGAAATAGAGTGAAACCTAAAAATTCAAACTGTTACTGGTAACGAACGCTTCATCCTAGAAGAGTGAAAATTGGGCAGGTAAGTGGACTTAGTGAACTGATCATTACCACAGAGATCATCAAAGTCGGATGAAAAAAAATTTGCCGAGAATTCAGAAAACCAGTAGTATTTTGGAAGCTTGGAACACCTTTCCAATGAATGTGTTTTACGCAGTCTTTGCTTGTGGCTATTTCAAGAGGAAACAAACCACAAAGACAGAACTTAGAACTACTTTATTTTGTCAAGTTTCAAGGAGCTAGCACAAACCGTGTTTGATTTAGACTTAAAAAACCCATCTATCTGAATAGGAGGAAATAGAGTTAAACCTTAAAATTCAAAGTGTTACTGGTAACGAACGCTTCATCCTAGAAGAGTGAAAGTTGGGCAGCTAAGTGGACTTAGTGAACTGATCAATACCACAGAGATCATCAAGGTCGGATGAAAAAAAATTTGCCGAGTATTCAGAAAACCAGTAGTATTTTGGAAGCTTGGAACACCTTTCCAATGAATGTGTTTTACGCAGTCTTTCCTTGTGGCTATTTCAAGAGGAAACAAACCACAAAGACAGAACTTAGAACTACTTTATTTTGTCAAGTTTCAAGGAGCTAGCACAAACCGTGTTTGATTTAGACTTAAAAAACACATCTATCTGTATAGGAGGAAATAGAGTGAAACCTAAAAATTCAAACTGTTACTGGTAATGAACGCTTCATCCTAGAAGAGTGAAAGTGGGGCAGCTAAGTGGACTTAGTGAACTGATCATTACCACAGAGATCATCAAGGTCGGATGAAAAAAAATTTGCCGAGTATTCAGAAAACCAGTAGTATTTTGGAAGCTTGGAACACCTTTCCAATGAATGGGTTTTACGCAGTCTTTGCTTGTGGCTATTTCAAGAGGAAACAAACCACAAAGACAGAACTTAGAACTACTTTATTTTGTCAAGTTTCAAGGAGCTAACACAAACCGTGTTTGATTTAGACTTAAAAAACACATCTATCTGTATAGGAGGAAATAGAGTGAATCCTAAAAATTCAAACTGTTACTGGTATAGAACGCTTCATCCTAGAAGAGTGAAAGTTGGGCAGGTAAGTGGACTTAGTGAACTGATCATTACCACAGAGATCATCAAGGTCGGAAGAAAAAAAATTTGCCGAGTATTCAGAAAACCAGTAGTATTTTGGAAGCTTGGCACACCTTTCCAATGAATGTGTTTTACGCAGTCTTTGCTTGTGGCTATTTCAAGAGGAAACAAACCACAAAGACAGAACTTAGAACTACTTTATTTTGTCAAGTTTCAAGGAGCTAGCACAAACCGTGTTTGATTTAGACTTAAAAAACACATCTATCTGTATAGGAGGAAATAGAGTGAATCCTAAAAATTCAAACTGTTACTGGTAACGAACGCTTCATCCTAGAAGAGTGAACATTGGGCAATTAAGTGGACTAAGTAAACTGATCATTACCACAGAGATCACCAACGTCGGATGAAAAAAAATTTGCCGAGTATTCAGAAAACCAGTAGTTTTTTGGAAGCTTGGCACAAATTTCCAATGAAGGTGTTTTACGCAGTCTTTCCTTGTGGCTATTTCAAGAGGAAACAAACCACAAAGACAGAACTTAGAACTACTTTATTTTGTCAAGTTTCAAGGAGCTAGCACAAACCGTGTTTGATTTAGACTTAAAAAACACATCTATCTGTATAGGAGGAAATAGAGTGAAACCTAAAAATTCAAACTGTTACTGGTAACGAACGCTTCATCCTAGAAGATTGAAAATTGGGCAGCTAAGTGGACTTAGTGAACTGATCATTACCACAGAGATCACCAAGGTCGGATGAAAAAAAATTTGCAGAGTATTCAGAAAACCAGTAGTTTTTTGGAAGCTTGGCACAAATTTCCAATGAAGGTGTTTTACGCAGTCTTTGCTTGTGGCTATTTCAAGAGGAAACAAACCACAAAGACAGAACTTAGAACTACTTTATTTTGTCAAATTTCAAGGAGCTAGCACAAACCGTGTTTGATTTAGACTTAAAAAACACATCTATCTGTATAGCAGGAAATAGAGTGAAACCTAAAAATTCAAACTGTTAGTGGTAACGAACGCTTCATCCGAGAAGAGTGAAAGTTTGGCAGCTAAGTGGACTTAGTGAACTGATCATTACCACAGAGATCATCAAGGTCGGATGAAAAAAAATTTGCCGAGTATTCAGAAAACCAGTAGTATTTTGGAAGCTTGGAACACCTTTCCAATGAATGTGTTTTACGCAGTCTTTGCTTGTGGCTATTTCAAGAGGAAACAAACCACAAAGACAGAACTTAGAACAACTTTATTTTGTCAAGTTTCAAGGAGCTAGAACAAACCGTGATTGATTTAGACTTAAAAAACACATCTATCTGTATAGGAGGAAATAGAGTGAAACCTAAAAATTCAATCTGTTACTGGTAACGAAAGCTTCATCCTAGAAGAGTGAAAATTGGGCAGCGAAGTGGACTTAGTGAACTGATCATTACCACAGAGATCATCAATGTTGGATGAAAAAAAATTTGCCGAGTATTCAGAAAACCATTAGTATTTTCGAAGCTTGGAACACCTTTCCAATAAAGGTGTTTTACGCAGTGTTTGCTTGTGGCTATTTCAAGAGGAAACAAACCACAAAGACAGAACTTAGAACTACTTTATTTTGTCAAGTTTCAAGGAGCTAGCACAAACCGTGTTTGATTTAGACTTAAAAAACACAGCTATCTGTATAGGAGGAAATAGAGTGAAACCTACAAATTCAAACTGTTACTGGTAACGAATGCTTCATCCTAGAAGATTGAAAATTGGGCAGCTAAGTGGACTTAGTGAACTGATCATTACCACAGAGATCATCAAGGTCGGATGAAAAAAAATTTGCCGAGTATTCAGAAAACCAGTAGTATTTTGGAAGCTTGAAACACCTTTCCAATAAAGGTGTTTTACGCAGTGTTTGCTTGTGGCTATTTCAAGAGGAAACAAACCACAAAGACAGAACTTAGAACAACTTTATTTTGTCAAGTTTCAAGGAGCTAGAACATACCGTGATTGATTTAGACTTAAAAAACACATCTATCTGTATAGGAGGAAATAGAGTGAAACCTATAAATTCAACCTGTTACTGGTAACGAACGCTTCATCCTAGAAGAGTGAAAATTGGGCAGCCAAGTGGACTTAGTGAACTGATCATTACCACAGAGATCATCAAGGTCGGATGAAAAAAAATTTGCCGAGTATTCAGAAAACCAGTAGTATTTTGGAGCTTGGAACACCTTTCCAATGAATGTGTTTTACCCAGTCTTTGGTTGTGGCTTTTTCAAGAGGAAACAAACCACAAAGACAGAACTTAGAACTACTTTATTTTGACAAGTTTCAAGGAGCTAGCACAAACCGTGTTTGATTTAGACTTAAAAAACACATCTATCTGTATAGGAGGAAATAGTGAAACCTAAAAATTCAAACTGTTACTGGTAACGCACGCTTCATCCTAGAAGAGTGAAAGTTGGGCAGCTAAGTGGACTTAGTGAACTGATCATTACCACAGAGATCATCAAGGTCGGATGAAAAAAATTTTGCGAGTATTCAGAAAACCAGTAGTATTTTGGAAGCTTGGAACACCTTTCCAATAAATGTGTTTTACGCAGTCTTTGCTTGTGGCTATTTCAAGAGGAAACGAACCACAAAGACAGAACTTAGAACTACTTTATTTTGTCAAGTTTCAAGGAGCTAGCACAAACCGGGTTTGATTTAGACTCAAAAAACACATCTATCTGTATAGTAGGAAATAGAGTGAAACCTAAAAATTCAAACTGTTACTGGTAACGAACGCTTCATCCTAGAAGAGTGAAAATTGGGCAGGTAAGTGGACTTGGTGAACTGATCATTACCACAGAGATCATCAAAGTCGGATGAAAAAAAATTTGCCGAGTATTCAGAAAACCAGTAGTATTTTGGAAGCTTGGAACACCTTTCCAATGAATGTGTTTTACGCAGTCTTTGCTTGTGGCTATTTCAAGAGGAAACAAACCACAAAGACAGAACTTAGAACTACTTTATTTTGTCAAGTTTCAAGGAGCTAGCACAAACCGTGTTTGATTTAGACTTAAAAAACACATCTATCTGAATAGGAGGAAATAGAGTTAAACCTTAAAATTCAAACTGTTACTGGTAACGAACGCTTCATCCTAGAAGAGTGAAAGTTGGGCAGCTAAGTGGACTTAGTGAACTGATCATTACCACAGAGATCATCAAGGTCGGATGAAAAAAAATTTGCCGAGTATTCAGAAAACCAGTAGTATTTTGGAAGCTTGGAACACCTTTCCAATGAATGTGTTTTACGCAGTCTTTCCTTGTGGCTATTTCAAGAGGAAACAAACCACAAAGACAGAACTTAGAACTACTTTATTTTGTCAAGTTTCAAGGAGCTAGCACAAACCGTGTTTGATTTAGACTTAAAAAACACATCTATCTGTATAGGAGGAAATAGAGTGAAACCTAAAAATTCAAACTGTTACTGGTAATGAACGCTTCATCCTAGAAGAGTGAAAGTGGGGCAGCTAAGTGGACTTAGTGAACTGATCATTACCACAGAGATCATCAAGGTCGGATGAAAAAAAATTTGCCGAGTATTCAGAAAACCAGTAGTATTTTGGAAGCTTGGAACACCTTTCCAATGAATGGGTTTTACGCAGTCTTTGCTTGTGGCTATTTCAAGAGGAAACAAACCACAAAGACAGAACTTAGAACTACTTTATTTTGTCAAGTTTCAAGGAGCTAACACAAACCGTGTTTGATTTAGACTTAAAAAACACATCTATCTGTATAGGAGGAAATAGAGTGAATCCTAAAAATTCAAACTGTTACTGGTATAGAACGCTTCATCCTAGAAGAGTGAAAGTTGGGCAGGTAAGTGGACTTAGTGAACTGATCATTACCACAGAGATCATCAAGGTCGGAAGAAAAAAAATTTGCCGAGTATTCAGAAAACCAGTAGTATTTTGGAAGCTTGGCACACCTTTCCAATGAATGTGTTTTACGCAGTATTTGCTTGTGGCTATTTCAAGAGGAAACAAACCACAAAGACAGAACTTACAACTACTTTATTTTGTCAAGTTTCAAGGAGCTAGCACAAACCGTGTTTGATTTAGACTTAAAAAACACATCTATCTGTATAGGAGGAAATAGAGTGAATCCTAAAAATTCAAACTGTTACTGGTAACGAACGCTTCATCCTAGAAGAGTGAACATTGGGCAATTAAGTGGACTAAGTAAACTGATCATTACCACAGAGATCACCAAGGTCGGATGAAAAAAAATTTGCCGAGTATTCAGAAAACCAGTAGTTTTTTGGAAGCTTGGCACAAATTTCCAATGAAGGTGTTTTACGCAGTCTTTGCTTGTGGCTATTTCAAGAGGAAACAAACCACAAAGACAGAACTTAGAACTACTTTATTTTGTCAAGTTTCAAGGAGCTAGCACAAACCGTGTTTGATTTAGACTTAAAAAACACATCTATCTGTATACGAGGAAATAGAGTGAAACCTAAAAATTCAAACTGTTACTGGTAACGAACACTTCATCCTAGAAGATTGAAAATTGGGCAGCTAAGTGGACTTAGTGAACTGATCATTACCACAGAGATCACCAAGGTCGGATGAAAAAAAATTTGCAGAGTATTCAGAAAACCAGTAGTTTTTTGGAAGCTTGGCACAAATTTCCAATGAAGGTGTTTTACGCAGTCTTTGCTTGTGGCTATTTCAAGAGGAAACAAACCACAAAGACAGAACTTAGAACTACTTTATTTTGTCAAGTTTCAAGGAGCTAGCACAAACCGTGTTTGATTTAGACTTAAAAAACACATCTATCTGTATAGGAGGAAATAGAGTGAAACCTAAAAATTCAAACTGTTACTGGTAACGAACGCTTCATCCGAGAAGAGTGAAAGTTTGGCAGCTAAGTGGACTTAGTGAACTGATCATTACCACAGAGATCATCAAGGTCGGATGAAAAAAAATTTGCCGAGTATTCAGAAAACCAGTAGTATTTTGGAAGCTTGGAACACCTTTCCAATGAATGTGTTTTACGCAGTCTTTGCTTGTGGCTATTTCAAGAGGAAACAAACCACAAAGACAGAACTTAGAACAACTTTATTTTGTCAAGTTTCAAGGAGCTAGAACAAACCGTGATTGATTTAGACTTAAAAAACACATCTATCTGTATAGGAGGAAATAGAGTGAAACCTAAAAATTCAATCTGTTACTGGTAACGAACGCTTCATCCTAGAAGAGTGAAAATTGGGCAGCGAAGTGGACTTAGTGAACTGATCATTACCACAGAGATCATCAATGTTGGATGAAAAAAAATTTGCCGAGTATTCAGAAAACCATTAGTATTTTCGAAGCTTGGAACACCTTTCCAATAAAGGTGTTTTACGCAGTGTTTGCTTGTGGCTATTTCAAGAGGAAACAAACCACAAAGACAGAACTTAGAACTACTTTATTTTGTCAAGTTTCAAGGAGATAGCACAAACCGTGTTTGATTTAGACTTAAAAAACACAGCTATCTGTATAGGAGGAAATACAGTGAAACCTACAAATTCAAACTGTTACTGGTAACGAATGCTTCATCCTAGAAGATTGAAAATTGGGCAGCTAAGTGGACTTAGTGAACTGATCATTACCACAGAGATCATCAAGGTCGGATGAAAAAAAATTTGCCGAGTATTCAGAAAACCAGTAGTATTTTGGAAGCTTGGAACACCTTTCCAATAAAGGTGTTTTACGCAGTGTTTGCTTGTGGCTATTTCAAGAGGAAACAAACCACAAAGACAGAACTTAGAACAACTTTATTTTGTCAAGTTTCAAGGAGCTAGAACATACCGTGATTGATTTAGACTTAAAAAACACATCTATCTGTATAGGAGGAAATAGAGTGAAAACTATAAATTCAACCTGTTACTGGTAACGAACGCTTCATCCTAGAAGAGTGAAAATTGGGCAGCTAAGTGGACTTAGTGAACTGATCATTACCACAGAGATCATCAAGGTCGGATGAAAAAAAATTTGCCGAGTATTCAGAAAACCAGTAGTATTTTGGAAGCTTGGAACACCTTTCCAATGAATGTGTTTTACCCAGTCTTTGCTTGTGGCTTTTTCAAGAGGAAACAAACCACAAAGACAGAACTTAGAACTACTTTATTTTGACAAGTTTCAAGGAGCTAGCACAAACCGTGTTTGATTTAGACTTAAAAAACACATCTATCTGTATAGGAGGAAATTGAGTGAAACCTAAAAATTCTAACTGTTACTGGTAACGAACGCTTCATCCTAGAAGAGTGAAAGTTGGGCAGCTAAGTGGACTTAGTGAACTGATCATTACCACAGAGATCATCAAGGTCGGATGAAAAAAAATTTGCGAGTATTCAGAAAACCAGTAGTATTTTGGAAGCTTGGAACACCTTTCCAATGAATGTGTTTTACGCAGTCTTTGCTTGTGGCTATTTCAAGAGGAAACAAACCACAAAGACAGAACTTAGAACTACTTTATTTTGTCAAGTTTCAAGGAGCTAGCACAAACCGTGTTTGATTTAGACTCAAAAACACATCTATCTGTATAGGAGGAAATAGAGTGAAACCTAAAAATTCAAACCGTTACTGGAAACGAACGCTTCATCCTAGAAGAGTGAATATTGGGCAGCTAAGTGGACTAAGTAAACTGATCATTACCACAGAGATCATCAAGGTCGGATGAAAAAAAAATTTGCCGAGTATTCAGAAAACCAGTAGTATTTTGGAAGCTTGGAACACCTTTCCAATGAATGTGTTTTACACAGTCTTTGCTTGTGGCTATTTCAAGAGGAAACAAACCACAAAGACAGAACTTAGAACTACTTTATTTTGTCAAGTTTCAAGGAGCTAGCACAAACCGTGTTTGATTTAGACTTAAAAAACACATCTATCTGTATAGGAGGAAATAGAGTGAAGCCTAAAAATTCAAACTGTTACTGGTAACGAACGCTTCATCCTAGAAGAGTGAAAGTTGGGCAGCTAAGTGGACTTAGTGAACTGATCATTACCACAGAGATCATCAAGGTCGGATGAAAAAAAATTTGCCGAGTATTCAGAAAACCAGTAGTATTTTGGAAGCTTGGAACACCTTTCCAATGAATGTGTTTTATGCAGTCTTTGCTTGTGGCTATTTCAAGAGGAAACAAACCACAAAGACAGAACTTAGAACTAATTTATTTTGTCAAGTTTCAAGGAGCTAGCACAAACCGTGTTTGATTTAGACTTAAAAAACACATCTATCTGTATAGGAGGAAATAGAGTGAAACCTAAAAATTCAAACTGTTACTGGTAACGAACGCTTCATCCTAGAAGAGTGAAAGTTGGGCAGCTAAGTGGACTTAGTGAACTGATCATTACCACAGAGATCATCAAGGTCGGATGAAAAAAAATTTGCCGAGTATTCAGAAAACCAGTAGTATTTTGGAAGCTTGGAACACCTTTCCAATGAATGTGTTTTACGCAGTCTTTGCTTGTGGCTATTTCAAGAGGAAACAAACCGCAAAGACAGAACTTAGAACAACTTTATTTTGTCAAGTTTCAAGGAGCTAGAACAAACCGTGATTGATTTAGACTTAAAAAACACATCTATCTGTATAGGAGGAAATAGAGTGAAAACAAAAAATTCAAACTGTTACTGGTAACGAACGCTTCATCCTAGAAGAGTGAATATTGGGCAGTTAAGTGGAATAAGTAAACTGATCATTACCACAGAGATCACCAAGGTCGGATGAAAAAAAATTTGACGAGTATTCAGAAAACCAGTAGTTTTTTGGAAGCTTGGCACACCTTTCCAATAAAGGTGTTTTACGCAGTCTTTGCTTGTGGCTATTTTAAGAGGAAACAAACCACAAAGACAGAACTTAGAACTACTTTATTTTGTCAAGTTTCAAGGAGCTAGCACAAACCGTGTTTGATTTAGACTTAAAAAACACATCTATCTGTATAGGAGGAAATAGAGTGAAACCT